>NC_041218.1:75529570-75577343 GCF_002837175.3 Physeter macrocephalus
TGGGGTTCAGCTTTGGACTTGGCCCCGCCTCTGCGTGTAGGTCTTCCGAGGGCATCTGCCCTTCGCTCAGACAGGAGGGGTTAAAGGAGCAGCTGATTCGGGGGCTCTGGCTCACTCAGGCCGGGGTGAGGGAGGAGTACGGATGCGGGGCGAGCCTGCGGCGGCAGAGGCCGGCGTGACGCTGCACCGGCCCGAGGCGTGCCGCGCGTTCTCCCGGGGAAGCTGTCCCTGGATCTCGGAACCCCGGCAGTGGCGGGCTGCACGAGCTCCCGGTAGGTGCGGTGTGGAGAGTGACCTGTGCTCGCACACAGGCCTCTTGGTGGCGGCAGCAGCAACCCTAGCATCCCACACCCGTCTCTGCTGTCCGCGCCGACAGCCGCGGCTCGCGCCCGTTTCTGGAGCTCCCTTACGCGGTGCCCTTAATCCCCTCTCCTTGCGCCCCAGGCAGCAAAGAGGCAAGAAAAAGTCTCTTGTCTCTTCGGTAGCTCCGCGCCCGTTTCTGGAGCTCCTTTAAGTGGCGCGCTTAAACCGCTCTCCTCGCGCACCAGGAAGCAAAGAGGGAATAATCCTCTGTGCGGGAATCTCTCCGCTTTGCCCTCCGTACCCTGTTGCTGCACTCTCCTCCGCGGCTCCCGAGCTCCTCGCTCCGCCACCCGCAGTCTCCGCCCACGAAGGGGCTTCTCGTGTGTGGGAACCTTTCCTCCTTCACGGCTCCCTCCCATTGGTGCAGGTCCCGTCCCTATTCTTTGTCTCTGTTTATTCTTTTTTCTTTTGCCCTACCCAGGTACGTGGGGAGTTTCTTGCCTTTTGGGAGGTCTGAGGTCTTCTGCCAGCGTTCGGTGGGTGTTCTATAGGAGAAGTTCCACGTGTAGATGTATTTCTGATGTATCTGTGAGGAGGAAGGTGATCTCCGCGTCTTACTCTTCCGCCATCTTGGAGTTTCTCCTGCTGTCTTCTTCTTAAATCAGCTCATAATTCATAGGACAGCTCCTTTGCATAATTACATACGGACATAATGCTCACTAATGTTTGATCCCTCTGCTTATGGAACTAGCTTAAATAGAAACTCAATGAAGACTTAAAGAGGGCTAACTTTAGACCAGTGGACTAAATCTTTTCAAAAGGAATTTTCCTTGAGCTTATTATCCTAATATATTATTGTCCTGTCTTATTTGGGGGAAGGAAAACAAAGAAGCTAAGAAAACTCATCAGAAAAACTTATTGACTTAATGTACTTAATATGTCCTCGTTGTGACTGTAACTCACAACCAGAAGTTTAGCCACTACTAATTTTATTTCTCTTTTTTATTATCTTGTTTTATCAGATAGCAACCGAAGCTGTGGAGAATATATGCACTACTGTGTCATTAACAAGAGAAAAAGCCTTCGAGCAAATGTATGAGGAGACGCTTCAGACTCAGCGCAGGTGATTGTAGATTCATACTGACTGTATTAACTATAGTTTGTTCCTATAAAGGCAGTACTCCTGGGTGAGTCCAGTGGTTTGCCTGCCAACTCATTTGCTCTGGAATCTTTCCTAGTAATGGCATATCGTAATTCCTTATATGACTCCACCAAGAGGAAACTAGAAAGAGGTGTTGAGAGCAAGCACATTTAGAATATATGTTTTAGGTCCCCCCACATTGCCATGAACTATAACAAAGTGTGCATATTTTTCTTATTTCCATGAAACAAGATTGAGGAAATAACATATTTAAGAAAGAAAATAATATTGCTTAGCCCTTTATATTGAATCTCTAAAAGAGATCACATTTTAAAACGAATATATGTACAACAATGTGATCAATTCTTTTAATTTTAAACTAGTCCTCCTTACCACATTTACTTAGTGATACTCTTTGTATTACTTTATCAGAAAGATAGCTTTGTACTCTTTTACACTCATGCTTGTGGTTGGTACCGCCATTTAATTCCCACTATTTATTCTATTAGTGCAACATTAGGATAGAAAATATTTTTAAACCAAATCTCTTTAACTCTTTCAGTAACTATCCTTTCACAGACCTTGTCCATTCATTTGAAAATATATAGAGGCAGCTTTGTTACATTGAACTATAGAGCATATAGCTATAGAGAAAATCATTATATTTATTGTTTTCTCTATAATAATTCTCAGTAGTTAAAAAGTCATTTTCTCTTTAATAATTAGAAAAAGTGTATACCCCCTAAATGATAACATGTCTTACCTTCTGTATTCATTACTCTACATTTATTTAAAGGACCTTACTATACCTCATGCCCCATTATCTAGTAAATTTTGTGCATTTCAGAAATACCTTGAAGAAAGCACAGATCATTGGAATCTGTTACGCATTCAGCCATGCCTTCGTATATTTTGCCTATGCAGGGTGTTTTCGAGTTGGAACTTATTTAATTCAGGTAGGACGAATGACCCCAGAGGGCATGTTCATGTAAGTTGTACAAATATATAAACCCTGTAAATGGGTTAAGTACTTAAATTAACCAGAAAGATGTCTAGTTTAGAGTGTATTATCATTTAAATCATATATGTGCAAAAGACATGTTGGGGAAATTTAAAAATTTTTTGTTATTTAATATCTATTGATATAAGTACAGTCAAGCTGGTAAAATACTGATATAACACAGGTACTCTGAGTTAAACTCCCAGATGAATTGCTTCCTACTTCAGTTTACTAGACGTGGGAATGTAGGGGTAAAATATGCCTTCTTGTTATCCATTATCTCCCAAGGTGGAGATGGCTTTATCAAGTGTGACTGTAAATCAGTGAGGTAAGTTCCTTGCTAAGCAAATACTCCAGGAGAAACACATGTAAATGAGTATTTCTCTTTAGAAAAGTCACATTGAGAATTGATCATGGCATCCCAATGAGGCTGCCTCTTCCCAAAGTATTTGTTGGTGCTTCTATTTGGAACTCTGTTCACATAGTTATGAATTTATTTACTTCATAGAAACACCTAAATTCAACTTCTGAAATTAGAAAAATTTATTTTGGGTATTAATTCTGAGCTTCTTAAGTCTCCCTAAAATGTCAGATTGTTACTAATCTCTATCATAAATGTCACTGCTAAACATTTAGAGCTAAAGAAATCCATACAATATTTGACTCCAAAAAGTAACGTTATTTTTTTTTTTAAGAAGCCCACCAAAACATACACATCAAAGCAAGGATCAGCCTCTTCAAAATAATGATTTGGGAGATTACACCTGTTTCAAGGATACTGCCATTTGGCAAAAAATGTCGAGAACTCCTCTTTGGGATTTACCTCTCAAGACTCAGACACATTCTTTTGAATATCCTTATTGGTGGCACATATTTGTACTTTGAGGATATATTCAATTTGAAGAAATGACCAAAAGTCATTTGAAGCCAAATAATTTCAGAATAACTTGGAATAATTTTCAGTTCCTATTCATGTGTTTATTTGTTTGTTTGTTTGTTTATCTATCAAACATTCACTGAGTTCCCAGGAAGTTTCTTTGCTAGGCACTCAGAAGGAAAGCATCCACAGTTCACCAAGCTAATATTTTTGAATCTATGAGGCCACTTAGAGGTTTCATGAAGCAGATATTCTTATAAAATGGAATATCTGTATGTAAAATGTCAACAGGAATTTTAGGCTCCCTGTTCTACCATGTTTTCCTACCCTCTAAAACAGTGTGCAGTATTGTCTGTGTGAACATATAGATCACAATTATGACATTTAGTCTTGGACTTCATTCCGATTACACAGACTAGTTTACAGAGATAAATTAACAAGAAACCAATTGTAGAATCACCTAATTACTTCATTCAGCTCACCAGCCTGCACTAAGTTAGCAAGTTGTTTCCCTGGTTCTTATGAAATGCAGGCAATCACAAGCTTAAAAGTTGATTGTATTCCAAAAGTTTGCTTGCAAGCCAATTGTTTGAAACTCAGAACATGTCTTCCTTACGTTGCTCTAAACTTTCTGCAGCCATCTTTAAATCCCCAGTGTCCCATTCCTTCATATAACTGTTCCTTGGTATTAGTAGAGAGCAAGCCAATTAAATATATTTATACTAATGTAGGATGTCTGATGATTTTATCAATTCTCACAGAAGAATTTTCATTGATAAAAGCAATTATAATCCCAGTTACTTTCTAATGGATTTACTTGAAGATAGTGTAACAAAGCAATCAAGAGAGGACCACCTCATTTCCCATCACCAGACTCACTAGGGTACTACTGATCCACCATGCCTGCCATCTCCATGCAAGAACTAAGGTCCTTGTCTGCAACAGATTCCTGCAATCATCTCTTCACATCAGTTTCTGTCACTACTATTTCTTTGCTTTATAATCACCTGTCATAAGAAAAAGAAAGAAATCTCTCCCATGACCTTAAGTCCCCTTCTGCCTCCTTTCAATGTCTCTGTTCTCCTTTGCAGCAAAACAAATTCTAGAGTAGCCTATTCTTGTTATCTACACCTTTTCACCTCCAACCTCTCCTAAACTCATTACAGTCAAGCCTTGATTCCCACCATTCCACTAGAAAGACTCATTATCAAGGTCACCACTGACCTCCATCTTGCCCACCCATAAACCCATCCAGTGTCCGGTTTGCCCATCTCATTTAACTTGACCTCTCAGCAGCATTTTATACTCTCCTTCCTGAAACATTTTCTTCTCTAGGCTTTTTCTCCTTTGTTAGTGGCCCCTCCTCCTCTATTTCCTTTACGGGCTCCTGATTTTCTACTGGGCCTCCATGTGTTGGGGGGCTTTAGAGCTCTCAGTGCTTTTCATCCACACACTCTAATTGGTAATTTCATCCAATCTGATGGTTTTTTAAATATTACCTGTATCCTGATGACTCCCTTCTGTGTATTTCCAACTCTGACCCCACTCCTAAATACCACATGCGTATCCAACTACCTACTGGACATCTCCACTTAGGTGTCTAATCATATCTTAATGTGTCCAGAACAGAATTTGAAGTTTTTCCTTCCCAAAGTGTCTCTTCTCCAAGACTTCTCCATCTTAATAAACAGCACCACTGTCTATGCAGTTGCTCGGCCCAAAAATCTAAGAGTCATCCTTATTGCTTCTCTTGCCTTCACCCACCACATACAGCACCAAATCTTAACAGCTGTAACTCCAAAATACTTCTTACCATCTCTACCCATGTTACCTTCCTTTTTACCTCTTTGCCTGTCTTGACTGGACCACTGCAACTACCTGCTCACTGATGTCCCTGTACTCACTCTCTTGCTTCCCTGTAATCCATTCTCCACACAGTAGCTAGGCTGATCTTTTAAAACACAAATCCAATTCCATCAATTTACTAAAATACTGTAATGAATTCCCATTGAAATTTGAATAAAACCAAATTCCTTACTCTGACCTGAAAGCTCTATACATTTGGGCCTCTGCTTTCCTTTCCAACCTCATCTACCATTGTCTTTTTTTGTGATCTGCACATCAGGCCCCTACTTGCATTTCTGTCCCTGGAACTCTCTTCTTAGTGTTTTTGCACTTGTTCTTTCCTCTGTCTGGAATAATCATTCAGTTCTTTACTGGGCTGCCTCTTTCTCACCATCCAAGCCTCTACTCCTAAGTCCACTCCTCCGAGGCACTTCTTCTGATGGCTCAGAGTAGTCCTCTTAGCCCTTCTCCTCATCACTCTCCATCCCATTACCATGGTTTAGTTTGTGTATAGCACTTACCACTATGTGAAATTATCTTTTTTGTTCCCAGATTTATTGAGTGCATAGACTGTAAGCTCAGTCAGAGCAGAGCTTAGCCTGTTTTGGTCACTGATGTTTCCCTAGAGCCAAAAACAAGAGCTTGGAACATCATAGGCACACAATAAATATTCACTGAATAAATGACTGAACCAAAAATAAAGGGAGAGATTTGGAGTGGTGCATAATTAAGCAGTCCAGTCATTCCTGGAAATGTTTTCCCAGATTCAACTTTTCCACATCACTCCTGTTTTTTACAGATTCTTCTCTTTTTCTTCCCTTCTACATCCAAGTGCTTTGGCATAAGGACTGGGTATAAATCAAAGACAGCCATTTATAGAAAAGTAGAATGTTTGTAGCTGGGAGTCTACTTCTCCATACTGAGATTTGTTTAGATTAAAACTAAGCAAAGAATTTTCTCAGTTAAAGAATGATACAACTTCAAAATCATGCAATCACTATCATGCCTGCAAATGACATCAGGCAGGACATTTCTTGAATGGGGCCTCTCAAGGCTGCCAACCATTCTGTTTCATATGATAATCACTATAACAACAAACTTCATTGAGTCCTTACTTAGTATTAAGGATTTGTAATACATTTTCTACTTAATCTTCTCCACTACCCTGTGAAATACTATGATTCCCATTGTACAGATGGGGAAAATTAACACTCAAGGAAGTTACCTAACTTGCCCAAAGTCAGTTAATCAGCAAGTGGCAGAGCACAGATTCAAGTTCATGACTCAAGATGCTAGGGGCTTTGCTTAGTTGACATTTATTATTATTAATTATTATTATTATTACTAATTCTGTGACAAACTTTCATAGAACCTTTCTATAAAATTATTGGTTTTTTTAAAATTCTTGTGTAGTTTCCCAAACATTTAAATATCCAGAGCTGGGCTGATTCTTACCATAAATGGAACAAGTAACTTGCTTAGTATTAGTTTATGACCCTAAAATATAGAAGAATCAAAAGGCCCCCATACAAAAATTCATCCTCCTACTGGACTACCATACTTCCTGAATTTTTTTTCATTAAATTCATTGAAAAGGGTCATTTCTGGAGATGTAAGAATTTTAGCTGTCAGAACACATGTAGGACTATTAACATGAGAGCAACGATTAATGAACAGTAATCACACTGGTATTTCCTAGTGCCCTGAGGGAAGGAAGAAACAAGGAGCTATCTGAGCTTGGACCACGAGTATCATTTCTGATTTGAGTCTCATTCAACCAGACTACAAACAAAGTAAGGATACCCATACTTTTATAGTATGGACAAAGAAGAGAGGCTCTGGGAAATATGGGTATGGGGCTGTGCAAAATGTGAACAGATGAGATTTGTCTTCAATAGCAAAATCTTCAGTTTTCTTAGAGACCCAAAGTGGTCCCCAACTACCATAAACATGTCACAAGTGTCCCTTTAGACACACTAAACTACACCTGGCCTAAAGGACTCTGTGCCTTCCAGAATCTAAGGACACAGACAGCTTTCTCTCTAATCAGCTAATTGAGTGGAAGATTTTACAAAGAAAACTCTCTCCTACTAGAACCCTCCTTACATAAAAAGAACTTTGTGCCATTCTCTAAATCAATGGTTTCCCAACTCATCAATTGAGGAGCTGGTTAAAAATGCAGATACCTGGAGCTCACCCTACAGATCTAACCCAGAGATCTGTAGATCTGGTATAGGGCCAGGAAACTACGTTTTACCAAACATCCCAGACTGTTATGAGGCACAGAATCTGAAGATCACTCTTTAAGAAATATGAGCATAGGGACTGAATTCCAGGCTGCTCTCCGTAGCTACTTGAAACCTCAGGGTTTTCTTTTGGCCATTACCAGAAACTTTTCTAGAATTATATAAAAATTGGGGAAGTCACATTTTAGTTTATTGTATAAAATAAAGATGCTTTATTCACTCTATAAAATGTGAATGTACTTTCATGATTTATAGCTACCAGGATGGATAAGCTGTCTCTCTTTCAGAAATGACAGTGTGCCTTATAGAAGGAGATGCACAAAGGGAGTTTTAACAGCAGAATCCCTTGAGGTGCTCATAATGTTACTTTATCAGCAAGCCTACTTCGCTAAAACCTTAACTTTTTCTTCTAAAAAAATAGGCAACATACATTTCTTATGGTAGAAACTGTCTCTATCCATCTCTATTATTGTAGAAGTTTCTCTGAAATGAGCATTTTTTAAAAGGTGATAACATTTTCCCTCTGCTGCCTTGCAGCCAATGCATAGGCATTCAGAAAAATCTCTTATTACTTATGTTCTCATACACATATGTGTAGTAAAAATCTCCCCTCCTGCTTCTGTTAGCCCTGGCAACACTTTGGATTTACTTCAGTATAAAGGTACAGACTTTGAGAAATACAACATAAGTTTATTTTCTCCTGTCTGAATTTTAGTGCCTTTAGGTTAGTTTCTAGCTAACTTGCCTTTTGCAGTATAGTCCAGAAACCATTAGTGCCCAGCAGAGGTTTCTGTTATTCCCCATACTCCCACGTCAGAACTTTCCTCTCTCTGTTTCTTCCTTCTTTGCTACGCATATTAGCAGGAAGCTAAGTAGAGCAGATGGGTAAGAAAGAATCAAGGCATGACAGCCTTCAGTACAGTAATTATAAAAGCCACAGCTTTGAAAACTGCCTGATAAGCAGAGAGCCAAGCAGCTTATGTGTTGTGGCCTAGTCCTCCAAAAATCCAAATGTAGTTCTTGACAGGAAGTCATATTGAACTTTGAATATTAAATGTGGTTATTGGCCAAAAGAACAATAGGTGGGTTTTCAGTGAATATTAATAGTAGGTTAACAGCTTGGAATAAAAAAGGATAGAAAGCAAGCTAGGTCTCCACCATCATCTTTGCTCTGGTAGGCCAGGCAGCCATGGAACTGTGTTAACATAATTAGGAAAACAACCTTAGTTAGCCAAAACAAGGAAAACAGGAAAGTCTTCTTTCAGTGTTCATTGTCATGGCAGCCACCCAGCTTCTGCCAGGCTCCTCCCCAGAGATTATCCAGAGGTTAGGAGGAAAAGATAAGGAGACCAGATAGAGGGATCAACCACTGAAGGGATCTAAAGGAGACAAATCAAGGAGGATTTGCTATCTAGGGTCCTCTGAAGATTCTAAAATGGGAAACAAGTGGTAACAAACCCCAACATGCAGGGAGAGACAGTTGAGGTCAGCTTTCCACTAGAAGGAGCACTGTGTTGGGGAAAACAGTAAACAAGGAGGTTCAAGTTCCAGTCCTACAGTTTCACAGCTATGTGATTCTGGGCAAATTGCTTATTTCTCTGAGATAAAGAGTCTCCTTATTTATTAAAAAGTGATGCCTTACTCCTAGGTGATCAAATGGTATCATGTATACAAAAACATTCTATAAAACTCAAAGTACCAAATAAATATAAGTTGTATATTTTCTCTCTCCCTTCTGTTGAGAAAGGGATTTATGGTGAAAAGAAAAGGATCTTTGTACTGTTATATGGATGTTAGGGAAAAAGAGTATGAGTATGGGAATAATTATAATGGCCACCCCTGTGAGGAAAGATACTCTATCTTCCAATCAGAAAAAAGAAACCTGGACTTCCCTGGTGGCGCAGTGGTTGAGAGTCCACCTGCCGATGCAGGGGACACGGGTTCGTGCCCCGGTCCGGGAGCATCCCACATGCTGCGGAGCGGCTGGGCCCGTGAGCCATGGCCACTGAGCCTGCGCGTCCGGAGCCTGTGCTCCGCAACGGGAGAGACCACAGCAGTGAGAGGCCCGCGTACCGCAAAAAAAAAAAAAAAAAAAAAAAAAAAAAAAATTCATCATTGTAGCAAACCATTCCTCTTTGTATATCCCAAATGGGTGAAATTCCCAAGACCAACATTGGCATGGGAAGTCGGCCTGAACATTTCTCTGGAGTAAGCTCTTGGTTCAGATGCCTCCAGGAGGTTGGACCAACTTGAAGGATCTGGTTTAACTCTCTCATGGAGTTAGAGCACTGGTTATTGTGCAATAAATACTTTCTAAGTGGAAGTGAAATGCAACTTAGTTCACTCTAGCTAACTGGGCCAGACTAGGTTAGGACAGATTCTATAGCAGACCAGCTTTGGCCTCTTTATACAGAACCCACCTGGGGAAAAAGTAAAAAGGAGATTAATGTCCCTGACTTAACCCCCAGATAGTCCCATCACCACAAAGTTAGGTTCCTCAATGTAATCCTCATCAATGTTAACCCCCATCCCACTTAGCCTCCCCTCAACATATACACAATAAAGACAGCATCAGGGCTTTTAGCTGGTACTCTCCCTTCTCTACTAAAACTTTTCTTCTTGCTCTATTGTGCATGCTATGGATCAGTTACCTCTCACAGAAACAAGTTCTCCCTTCTACCCTTCTCAGTAAATTTCATTTTATGGGAGACCTAACAAAGACATTAGCCTTTGTACATTTATGCCAAATGATTAAATTGACTTTTAATGACGCAAATTTTAGGACAGGTAGATATTTTGGCACATCTCAAATTAGAGGAAAATGGTATTTTCTTAGTTGTTCTGAGAAGCCTCCATCCCTGTGGGACTAGAATCCAGGTCTCCTGACTCATAATCCAATTCTCTTCCCATCTTACCTGCTGTCTCTTGGATCAGACTGAGGCTGGAGTCTGATCCAGCCTGTTTTTTTTTTCCTTGCATTAAAAAAAACAAAACAAAACAAAACCTCTGATGTGTAACCTAAATTCAATAACCACTTCTGATATTTATAGCTGAGTATTAAGTGTTTTGAATGGCATTTTGAGCTCTAAATAATTTTAGTAAATATTAGTACAAAAAATGCCTTGACATCACAGGACTAGTGGCTACAAAATTTTAGCGTCTCACATCCCAGTAAACTGGTTGTTTGTATATTTTATACTGTGTTTGACCTTTGTAAAGACAACAAGATTCAAGATCTGAGGTCTGTGTCACTGAAGAGATTGCATCAAAATCCACCCCTTAGTAGGTCCCATCTCTGGAGAAATTCACAAGGAGACCAGCGTGTTTACCTTGCTGTGATCCAGCACAGCAAACAAACAACTGGGTTCTATGATGTCTTTTTACTGCCTAATGTTTAAATATTGCCAGTGAAACGGAATTATACCTTTAGCTCTGCCACTGAGATGCATTATTTTTCATTCTAGTAATATGTTTTCATGGCTAAAATGAAAAAGAAAATGAGAGGAAAATATTTAACCATGGCCACATGATATGCCACATTTCTGTGAACAATCTGTGTGCTTCCAAACATTATTTGCATACTTACTATTTTATAATTAACATATTTTAAGACTGAGATCATAATCTATAGCAGACCAAAGATCAAAGCTCTTCTTCCAGCCTGGCTTAGGTATATTTTAGTCAGATATTGTTTTGAGGACCTTAACAAAGTACAATCTCCATGCTTTGCTCTCTTTCAATCATGTAGCACTTCAGACAGATAACCAGTCATCTGACATCAGTTATCTGCTCTAACTACATTATATGCAAAAAAAGAAAAAAAAACATTCATATCTACTGTGTAAATTCAGATCTCACTACTGGTGACACATTCTTCCTATTGTTAGTTGAATTTTCTGTTAAATCTCCAAGCAAATGAGCCTTATATCAAGGAGGCTAAGAAGTTTATATTCATTAGTTAGAGGCTTTGAGCTATCTTCCTAATTGGAAAAGAAATTTTTAAGATTACCTGAGTTCCAAAGGTTATTTTGGTGTACAAGGCAAGGGATGATCACTATGTGGTAGAAAATTACAAAAGAGATATCATTGTTGGGCCTTCAGCATTAATGGTACTGTCTGGGCCAAAAGATTATATTCCAGTGCCTGATTTTTCCTTCACTTTTACAGCTCTTGTTTGAAAACAGACCTAATTGAGATTCAAATGCTTTATATTTTGATAGAGTTTTTACTGTAATTGCATATGGAGCTATGGCCATTGGAGAAACACTTGTTTTGGCACCTGAATATTCGAGAGCCAAATCTGGGGCTGCACATCTGTTTGCTTTGTTGAAAAAGAAACCAACTATAAACGGCTATAGTCAAGAATGGAAAAAAACCCGTAAGTACAACTCTGATTTTAAATGTCCACTTATTATTAATTGTCTATATGCATGCTCTCTAAATAGAGACTTAAATGAAGGCATTATCTGCTAACTGCAAAAGAGAGTGCTATAAAGAATTAAAAGCTTGCATAAATAATTGTTACGGCTACAAAGGGAGAAAGGGGGTCTTGTCTTAATCAAATTTTCACCTCTGTTACTAAAATGTACAGATTTTATATTTAAAAATATGTGCTTCTAGTTTATTTATTTGCCTGATGCCATGAGAATATTCTGGAACAAATGATTGATACTTAGACTGCAAAAGTTTTAGTCTTGGATAAAGATTTGCATTAGGATTTATTCATTTTTTTCCTCTGATAACATATGCAAAGTAAATAGTGCCCTGCTACTTCAGATGCCATTTTTCCTGGGAAATATATCTGCAAACAAAAGAGAGAAAAAGGGAACTATATTTATTAAATTATTAAATATTAAAAAACATGCACATATTTAGTCACATACTCTAAAAGACTGTGACTATTAAAAGGGAAGTAATAGGAAGATTGTATAATTTCAAAATAAGCCTCTCAATAGTAGTCTTATACGTTAAGCATATATTCAATTTTTCTAGACATTTTAAATTTAAAAGAATAGCTATTAGGTATATACTTAAAAGAAAATTTTCATTTAAAAGTATTTCCCTCTAGAATTTTAACAGTAGATTTATATGTATGATAGCTTAAAATAGTACATTATCACTAGAACTTCATAATTATTAAAAGGAACGCTGGTTGTTCTCAAAATAGAATACTGTAAGATATATTATTGTCAAAATAAGATTTTATACTTGTCTTTTGGAAAGTAAAGTATGTAGGAAACTTTTTTAATCTTAGGATTTAGATATTTAATAATATTACTACTCATTTCTTTCTAAACATTACAATAGAGGGATTGAGCATCTCATTGATAAATGTCCTCATAGAACTGTATACAAGACATAGAATGTGGAAATATTCCTTATAAAGACTACAAAATTGTTATTTAATCTTTATTTTATTTAATATATGAATACTTCTAAATATCAGTCCCTATGCTTTAAAAAAGTTAAAGTCTGATAAAACAAAATTGACAAATATTGATAATTATTGAAGCTGGGAGATAGACATATAGCAGTCCGTTACATATTATTCTCTCTACTTTTATAGATGTTTGAAATATTCCATAACAAAATGTTTAAAATAGTAGGAATAAATTTTTAAACGCATTAAGTCTAGAAATCTAGAACATCTCTCTATGCCTTTCCAAAAGGCACCAGAGCATACACACAAATAATTGCACTCTCATTATTCTGCAGTATCCTGAGGTTTTTTTAAAAACTTTTTTTTTTCACAAATAATATTCATGTGTTGTAGTGGGCAAAACAGAAAGCATTGAATAAGCCAAAAATAAGCTACTACTAAACTTAATATTTTGGCACATATCCTTCCAGGTATTTTTTTCTAATTCTAGACAACCACATGCTAACATTTCTTTCCTTTGACAACAGAATAATTTCATTGTCAAACATTTTTTGGTACTCGTCCCCTCCACCTACCCCCACCTCCTACCTATATACTGGGCTTGGAATATGCTGAGCATGACTATTAAACCTGACTACTTAAAATGCAGTTGATTGAGGGCAAACATGAAGTTCAAAAGAACCTAAAATCTTATGAACCAAATATATAAATGGAAAGTTAATCATCATTTAGTGATCATTCTGGAAAGTCTTTTATAAGCATCCCTGGTGTACATAAGTATTGGTTTACAAATTACCAACCACTAAAGAGAATGAAGCATAGAGAGAAAGATAAACTTTTAGGCAAGTGTCACTGCCAAAAAATGATCAATTAACAATGATAAATCTGAATTCAAAATATAATGTATATTAACTGTAAAACATGGTCCAACCTACAAAAATAACATTTATATGTACAGTTGATGAGGACCCCATCTATGCTGAATTAAGCAATAAATGTCTATAAAGCACAAACTAATTTTTTTTAAATGTATTTATTTACAGCAGCTGGTCAAACAGCTAATTTACAGATCGCACTGTGACTGGGTACTGAAGCCAAAGGAAACTAGTGATTTTAGGAACTTTGTGAAGTCCCGTAGTGAAGACAAGAACTACAGATATAAAAATCTCAACAGAAGTGACAGAAACAAATGTGCAGTCAGCAACTCTATAGAGAGGAATACGATATTTAAAATTAAAATGGTTGGACTTCCCTGGTGGTGCAGTGGTTAAGAATCTGCCTGCCAATGCAGGAGACACGGGTTCAAGCCCTGGTCCGGGAAGATCCCAGATGCCGCGAAGCAACTAAGCCCGTGCGTAGCAACTACTGAGCCTGTGCTCTAGACCCTCACGAGCCACAACTACTGAGTCCATGTGCCACAACTACTGAGTCCATGTGCCACAACTACTGAAGCCCGCGCACTCTAGGGCCCGCAACAAGAGAAGCCACCACAATGAGAAGCCTGCACACCGCAACGAAGAGCAGCCTCCCCTCGCCGCAACTAGAGAAAGCCCGTGAGCAGCAACAAAGACCAAATGCAGCCAAAAATAAATAAATAAATAACTTTATTTTAAAAATAATAAAATTAAAATGGTTGTGGAAATATATGCACAATTTTCAGAAAGCACTCAGCCAATGTGCTATAACTTGTTACAGCCTTTCTAAGTCATCCTCTAAACACTGCCAGCTTTCTTTCACAGGACATATGCGAAGGGAATATAGAGTTCTGAGAAGTCTCTTTCTTGTATCCATGCCGCGCAGATGTTCTAATCCTTCACAGTTTATCCCTCAGCATTGAGAAAGGGAAGACTGTAGCATTTGTTGGGAGCAGTGGCTATGGGAAAAGCACTTCTGTCCAACCTCTGCAGAGATTTTATGACCCATTGAAAGGACAAGTGGTAAGACTGAATTCAAATACAACTTATCTGGGGGTTAGTGGGGCTATTCTTAAACATTCCCTTGGGCTTAAGCATCCTCGCTGATTTGGGGAGGGCAAACAGTGCAGTAGTTAAAAAAAAAAAACTCTATGCCTTAACTAAGAGGATAAGCAAACCAATAACAGAAATGATGGATAGGACTTTGAGGCTAAGATCAAAGCTCCAAAGATTCTTCAGCCATTATAGAGCAGAAATTTTGATCTTATAAGCCATGGAATTCTCTAAGAATACAGGTGTTGGAAGATGGGTGTAATATCAACATCTGGGCTCTTTTGTCACTCTGTTCTGCCTCCCTGGTTCAGGCTTCCTGCTATTCACTCTGGCTATCTCCACCTCCCAACTCTCAAAACCTTAGGCATGATTAGAGTTTCTTTGAATCAGCTCCGTTAAGTTCTGCATCCTGATCTCAAAAAAGTGCAACCTCTCCCTCCTTTGAACTCCAAGGACTGTTTTTCTCACCTGGCACTTTTCTTACTTTAACTTGTATTCAGATTTTCAATTATTCTCTCCCCACAACCACCACCAAATTACACACACACAAAGACAATCTCCTGTTCTGCCTTCTCCTACCCCCACAAAAACCCATAAGCCCATAAAAGTCAAAAACTGTCATGTCAGTCATCCTTCTGCTGCAATTTAGTCTTTTCCCCATCACAGAGTCTCAAAGACTCTTTGCAAAATGGAACAGTCCAAAATGGCTGCCTTGTTACAAGAGAAAACAATGAGTTAACAATGAGTATGAAAATCAGGCGACATTCACCTATTTGCACATAGCACAGCACACTCCCTCCTTTAAACTCTCCAGTGAGTTCCCACCACAGTTAGAATAAACCAGAGTCCGTACCATCAAATCAAGGTCGTTCATGATCTGGCCCCTGCCTCTCTCTCCAAACTCCTCTCCTATCCCTCCTACCTCGTTGTGCACTGTGTGTCAGTCTCACTGGCTTCTTTATGTCCTTTAAACACACTGGACTTTTGTTCTTGCTATTCCCCTGCTTCGAATGTTCTTACTCTAGCTTCTTTGCCAATGTCT
This sequence comes from Physeter macrocephalus, assembly GCF_002837175.3. Classification (NCBI taxonomy): domain Eukaryota; kingdom Metazoa; phylum Chordata; class Mammalia; order Artiodactyla; family Physeteridae; genus Physeter; species Physeter macrocephalus. The sequence goes on from NC_041218.1 coordinate 75,545,372, forward strand.
TCTCGTCATTCATGTCTCAGTCTAAATGCTACTTCCTTAGATAGAATATAATGCATCCACTCGCCCCCTTCCCAAATCCTCACCACACCCTTAGTCATCCTCTATCCCATTATCTTGTCTTCATGACACTTTCTTTTTCTGATGTTATTGAGTTGTTTGTGTGCTTATTGCCTGCCTCTCTCCACCAGAATATAAGCTACAGGAGGGTAAGAGCTTTGTCTTGTTTATTACTGTTTCCCCAGTGTCAGAAGAGTCCCCATCACATAATAGGTATGCTCATCAAATGTCACGTGAATTTTGTTATACGTCCATGTGAATAAACATGGCTTTGTACAAAATGACTTATTTCTGCATGTGGACTACTGTATCAATCTGCACCTACTCTCTCACCAGGCTTTAATAAAGTGGGGTCCTGTTGCAGTGGAGGTTGGTATTTTTTCATCTGACTTCAGTACAGAGCACCAGATGTTATTCTAGACTCTGAGCAGGTCTCTAGAATATATAGCCATTCCTAGAAATGTCAAGTAAGTTTAGGAGTCGGTACTTTAGTCAGTTACATGCTGTCTGCTTCTATACAACATATGATTTATGAACCTTCCTTGGGTAACGTTATACTATGAAACAGCTTGAATTCCTAACCTTCTTGTTATGATTTGTATATGTTTGAATACAGTGAACCGTAACATGATACAGTTGTTGGATCTTCACATACCATTTTCCATTCTGCTTTTGGCGGCTCTTTGATGGTGTGGATACAAAGGAATTGAACGTACAGTGGCTCCGTTCCCAAATAGCAATCGTTTCTCAAGAGCCTGTGCTATTCAACTGTAGCATTGCTGAGAACATTGCCTATGGTGATAACAGCCATGTCGTGCCATTGAATGAGATAAAAGAAGTAGCAAATGCAGCGAATATCCACTCTTTTATTGAGAGTCTCCCTGAGGTAAGAAAATGTCTGAAATCTTGAACTACAAAGCTGTCAAGTAAGCCCAAGTATTTTATTGGGCCTAAGTGGTTATTTTTATGTGCTCCATGGATTATACAATTTAGTTATTGCTAGCATCTAATGTAAAGTTAGATATAAAAACCAAAATTTGAGATTTTTGTGTGACTCTTTTTTCTAAGACCAAACTGTATTAATATTCGCTGAATTAATTTTCACATTGTGATTCTACACCTTCTATTCATTTATACTCTGCCATGTCTACACCACCATCATCCCCCTCTGGACAACCTTAGTAGCCTCTTAATCTATCTTCCTGCTCCCAGTCTTGCCCCTTTATAATTCTTCCTCACAGCAACTGGAAGGATCTTTTAAAAACATAAAGTAAATCATACCCCTCCCTGCTTAAAACCTCCTAATGGCATGCCTTTGCATGAAGAATGAAGTCAAAACTCCTTATGTGGCTGGCAAAGCCTTCTATGATCCGGCCCTGCTTGCCTCTCCAGCTCCTTGCTCATCATGTGCTCCCTCTCCTCCAGCAACACTGGCTTCTTTGTGTCTCATCAATTGGCCAAGTTCTTCCCTACCTCAGGACATTTACATTTGCTATTTCTTCAGCTGCGGCCTCCCTTCCTGGCTCTTTGAATAGCCAGCTCCTTAACTTTCAAGATCTTTCAGATGTCACTCTTGCAGAGGCCTTCCTTGGCCACCTTATTTGAAAGAGTCCCCACCAGCCCTTACAGCCTATCACATAGTCTTCAGGGCGCTCATCACAGTCTAAAATTACCCTGGTGCTTATTGACTTGTTTAGGGCCTCCTTTTCCCACTAAAGTGTTAAGTAAATGCCTGCCATTTTTGTCACCTCTCTGTATTGGCTGTGATGGCTGACACAAAATCTCAGAAAAGTTAAAAATCTTGACTAACGGTAGAGAAGCCTTTAGCATAGCAATCATTGATACAAATCCAGAGTAGCACATAGAGACACTGTAATTGCAGCTTCAAATTCTTGTCATATCTGTTTAAACCTACATATACACATAGATAAAGTGAAAATATAGATACCTACTTTTTATTGGAAACAATTTTTATAATGTGATTTTCTAGCTCACTTTAAAAGGAAGTGCCAAAGTTTAGTAAGCATTATATCAAACAACTAATCTAGTGCCCTGTTCTTTGGGGGAGGATACTGGTCACCATACTCTCTTTTATACTACTAGATCTTCCCTCACCATCTCCCGTCCACACTAATTGATGCCTCTAACTATAAATGGGCCTTTACTACAATTTCCCTAACTCCAGTATGGTTCTTCATTACTACCTATAATAGAAGGAGTAACATATTTTTATCAATATCGTGACCCTATGTCTTTCCCTTTTTTTACTAAGGCATTCACTGCGTTATTGATTCAGGGTCAGATTATTATCCACATACTCCTGATAGGTTTTTTTCTTTAATTTATATATGGTAAAATGCTATCCATTTTATATTTGTACCATTTGACTTTTGTCCTTAAATTGCTTATTATCTTTCATTCTTTTCATTGTACTATTTCTCAGATTTACCCAAAACTACATACTGCAGAGATGCAGTGTGCTTTTTACAATAAACTTTGAGAATCAAGATGATGTTATTTCCAAAAGAAAGAATAGGTTGTTTCTCAGTGTTTTTAACTTTAGTTTACCTTCATATCACTGTTACCCCTAAAATATATACAACCATAGAGAAATCTGGTGCCAAAATATCATTCTGGAATAGGACAGTGGAACTACTAGTCTAGCAGCAATGAAAATGACCATTTGGAGAGAAGAGAAGATAGGGAATTTGGGAGATCACTTAGGAGCTATTTCCAGGGTTAAGTTATGAAGGCCTGAATTAATAATTATAAAGTGAAGTAAAACAAGGACAAGGATGTAAAAGATATCATAAAAGTGGATTGTCAGGACTTAGTTTAAGGTTGTCTGTAGAAAGTGAGCAAGAAAGTACATAATATACTGGGCAGCTTGCTGGAATAAAAACACACAGAGCATATGGTGAGAGTACAGAAGAAAGAATGACAAAGTCTCCTTTTTTTTTTTTTTTTTTTTAACCATACAACAAAACCTTTATTAACATTTTGAACAGGTTCAGCTATTACTAAAACTGGTAACTTCTAATCTTAAATTGGGGCAAATGGCTAGAGTGCAGAGTGATGCCATCATTGGGCATTATGAATGCAAGACTGAATAATTAACAGCCACCCCTCAGATGGAGGACCAGGTGCAGGGTCGACTCTTTCTGGATGCTGTAATCAGAAAGAGTGCGGCCATCTTCCAGCTGTTTGCCTGCAAAGATGAGCCTCTGCTGATCAGGAAGGATGCCTTCTTTATCCTCGATCTTGGCCTTCACGTTCTCGGTGGTGTCACTGGAGCTCAGAGAAAACCACACAGAGGATGATGTTTTGAACTGGGTTTTGAAGAATGAGTAGTTCACTAGGCAGACAGGGGACAACACCATTCTTAGGAGACAGAATAAGCTCATGAAGAAACACATATATGTGAAAGGGTTTTAGGTATCTGGGGGAAAATAAATTTAAAATTCTGAGCATAAAGCATCAACTGGGGAATTGAGAAGAAGCCAAACAATATATGCACATGGACTAAATGCGAAGGTTCTGATTTACCAGGCTAAGTTTGGAAATAGGAAACCGCTAGACATTTTTAGGCAGAGAAATGACATGATCAAATTTTTAAAGAAAATAATTGCATTTGAAGCTCAGCCTTTTGTTTGCTCATTCAAGAGGCTCTGTGATCTCTGTGGCAATGGCATAGACTGCATGAAAGGGGCAAGTCCTGGTACATTACAACAGTCTAGATGAGAGAAATTCAGGACCACATTTTCTTTCCCCCACTTCCAATTTCCAAAAGTTCTTAAACTCCATGCCCTCCTCTCCCCTCCACACACAAAGACCATGTGTTTGATGTCAATTTGTTGGGTGGCCAAAATGATGTGAGGCTTTATGAAATCTTTATTAGTCCTACTTAGAATGACTTGTCAAATATTTCTACAGAATATTCATATATTTGATTACTGGTTGCTACCCAGCCCTTTCTGGGAGTGTTAAATAATATATATCACATATTAAATATAAATAATATATAGTATGTTCAATTTACAGTATATTTTCTTCTAAAGTAAAAAAAACAATAGAATTCTTAAACAAATATAGCCCTGTGGGTTTCAGATAAAGGATTATGGACCTATCTGGCAGATCAAGGCAGGAGGGTGAATAGCAGAGCGTCAACTCAGAGCGTGCTATGGGTAACACATCTATGGTATGTGCCATGGAGATAACCTGCAGGCATTTGGAAATATCAGCCTGGAAGATGAGTTGACATAACACTGACTTGGTCTTGAGGATCCTCGGAGAAACACAACAGGTGTAGATATCCCCTAGTGGCCACAATTTCACACGGTGGCAGCTCTCAGTCAAGCCACATCATGTCTCCCGCTGGAACCACCCTGAAACTCCTTTCCAGGGCCTGCAGGGAATCTCCAGAATGCAGTTGGTTTAGGATTAGACTCTTTCTGATGTTCCCTCCAGGATCCAACTGGTATTTAGACCCAGGTTCACACTGAACAGCCATTGCCTCTTGAGTGTCTCATAAAACAGGTGATTTCAGGGCACTCACTATCCCAGTGTTTGCCAGAAATTTTAGATTTTCAGTTTAAACAGGAAAGAATGAAATCCTATAGTTCTTCATTACAAACAAACAAAAAAACAAAAACCTTCAGTTTAAGCGTCTGAAAATGTTTTGGGGTTGCTATTGAGACAACGCGTATAGTCACATTTATAATCTGCTCTGCTTAATGATGGGCAAAAACATCTGAATTGTATTTTCAACCAATTCATTATTGAGACTTACATCTCCCTGCAAGCCAGAGAAGGCCAAGAGATGCAAAGTGACTTCTAAGCTAGTATTGTATCTTCTTCAGCTATAATAGAGGAATCCACATACAATTTAAGCTGGACTGGCAGAAAGAGCTATAAGCCCATTATCATTCCCACCCAATCCTCTCTCAATTTTTGGCTTAAGATTGAATTCTCTAATTAGATGGGAACTTTGCAGTGTGTGGAAATGAACTACAGAGTTTTACCTGATTATCTGTAGCCCTATGATTCCAATTTTAATAAAATGCATTTTAGGAGGAAGAGGCCCAGCGTGCTGGCAGTCCCAGATAAAATCGCAGAGGAGCTAGCTAACGTCTGTTTACTTCATAGAGCATTCACTTCAGAAAAGATGCTTTTACTGGGCGTTAGTAATTCAGATACCTATTGTTTGATATAAAGTAAGCAACTGAGCATTTTAAGTTGAAAAATGAACTTTGAGATGAAGCAGACACATTTGTTATAAAATTATATCATAGGCTCTCTCGAAACCCACTCTGCTGGAAAGGCACCTCCTGAAGGCAGCCAGTTATGGAGGGAAAGCAATTGAATCAGGCTTCTCTAGGGCACTAAGATAAATAGCACATCAGTCATGTGCTGCATCTTCTCTATAATGCTGCTACAGGATCCACCTTTAGAAGGCTGTACACTTGGACTCACTTTCCCAGTGGAGCTCATCTATCCACACATCCTTGGCTGGGTACCAATGGCATGTATTTCTCAGACAACTGGCAAAGGCTACTAGAAAGCAGTGTGAAACCTTGGAGGGAAGCAGAGTTAACAAACAGGACAATCTAGAAAGCAAGTGGGAGCCTGCTTGCTGATCCATTGTGATTTAGGATGGCTTCAGGATAAGTGAAAAACTTCCTTTACCCTTCCATGGAGGGTAATACTGAAAAAGGGGTCATTAGTGTGTAGGAGAGTGTAGAAACATTGTGAAGTGCTAAATGTCACTATCATGGCCTGAAAAGGTGAATGGACTGTCTCAAGATGTCAGCCTAACTTACTGCTAGGATGATACCTGCACCTCTGAGAAGGGCATCATGGCATCTGGAGAGATGTGCCCATAGAGGGTTGGTGAAAGTCAAAGTTAAGGAACCCATTGATTTCCTTAAAATGATACTTTAAATCATTTTGATCTGAAAACAGAAGACAATTTAACTTAATGGGGAAAGATTTGTGCTTACTGGGAACTTTTTTTCCCTAATAATTTTTTTTCTTATGTTTTAATTTGAACAATTCCTTTGTAGAAGCACAATGGCAAAGGTCTACTGTTTGTGATCAGATTAGATATGTAAATGAGATGGTAGTGTTTACTGCTGGTTTAGCATTTATTTGCAACAAAGCCCAAGAATAGATTTTAGTACTTGTTGGGACACAAATTTTAGAGAGTAGCAAAATTTGAAATATTTAGATGGCTCTCACCCACAGTTGCCATGTTAATTTAAATAACCAAGCCTTGCTTTCTTAATTGCATGTTCCTGTAATAGAAATACAACACACAAGTTGGACTGAAAGGCACACAGCTTTCTGGCGGCCAGAAACAAAGACTAGCTATTGCAAGGGCTCTTCTCCGAAAAGCAAAAATTTTATTGTTGGATGAGGCCACTTCAGCCCTTGATAATGAGAGTGAAAAGGTAACATCCTCTTCTTTCATCTCAGAATGTAATATGAAATATGAGAGTGGAGTATTGTGGAAGAAATCAAGGTCATTTTGGGAAGAAAGGCCTGGAGAGAATTGTAGTCATAGGGTCACCAGTTGTAATTAAGGTTTGGGCCTTTATAAAAAGGTTAGAGGCTGGTGGGGAGGTGGGAGAGAGTTGGGACACAGGGCATCTCATGTTTTAGAAAGGTTTTCTTATTTGAATTGGTCTCATTATCAAAAGTTCTTGAAATGTTTCTCCACTCAAGGAAAAAGCCCAATGAAAATTACTTTCCTGTTTTATTATTATTTTAATGATACCAAACAAAATAATAAGGCAATCTACATATATAAAAGAGTGATCTACACTGCAATGTTGGAGCCTGCTAGTTACTCTACCTTCTATAGTCATTAGCTCTGTTTGAGAAGGAAACAAGGGGGGAAACAGACATGTAACAATAAACCTACACTGCAAGGTCCTTCAGATGTTTAATTTTACTATGTCCTTGTCCCCTAATAGGTCTTGCATATAACATGTTCTTATTTGTTAAATGAATGTTGATTGAATGAATTATAATCTTTCATATTTATCAAGTGCTTATTATGTACTACTATCTCAATCCTCACAACAACTTGATGAATTAGCTTATTTTATGCTCATTTTATAGATCAGCACACTAAGGCTTAGAAAAGTTAAGAAACTTCCCTAAATTTTAATAGACGGTGTCTGACCTAAGATCCCATGTGATTAATCACCACACAATTGCTATTTGTACATGATTATCATTCTTGATTTCCAAGGAGACAGTGTGTTATGAAAGAAAAAAATGGGACTTTTGGAACCAGACATATATGGGCTGTAATCCTGGATTCATCAGTTACTAGCAGTGTGACCTAGGTCAAGGGACCTGGACTTTTCAAATCTTGGTTTACTCATCATGGAAATGAAAATAATCCTCACAGAGTTACTGAAAGGATTTAAATGAAATATCCATCATTGGAATATTTTATATACTCAGCAAATATTGGTTTTCACTCTCCACTTTCATTTCTTTTTTGTTGGTTTTTTTTTGGCCATGCTTCATGGCATGCAGGATCTTAGTTCCCCAATCAGGGACTGAACCCATGCCCACTGCAGTGGAAGCGCAGAGTCCTAACCACTGGACCTCCAGGGAATTCCCTCATTTCTCTTATATAGCATTATAACCTCCTTGTAGCTGAGATGCTGTTTTAGCCAGGACAGTTTTACAACTAAATATTTTTAAAAAAGAAAAAAAACCCAACACAAACAAATAAAAAAATAAAATTGTGAGAAGAAATGAAGTAAGTAAATTAGACAATTCCACTTGGGTATGGAAATACTACTTTCCGGCTTTGACTTTGGAACCACTTACTTACAAACAACCACCTAATTTTTATTCATTGTCACGAAAGCTCTTCAAATTAAAAGTCTTACTTAATGTGTCTATAATTACTTTTTCTAGATTTCTATTGAGTAGGGTATTTCACAAAGTAGGGTAGTTTCCTTGGAGATAAGCAAATACACAATGAATGTTATTAGATTACCTTAATTAATTTGACTTGCGCAAGTTTATTAGCATTTAACCCATGGTAGCAATCACAGGTCCTTCTCTCTTCCAGGTGGTTCAGCATGCCCTGATAAGGCCAGTAAGGGGAGGATGTGCCTAGTGGTGGCTCACAGACTCTCCACAATACAGAACGCAGATTTGATAGTGGTTCTGCACAATGGAAAAATAAAGGAACAAGGAACTCATCAAGAGCTCCTGAGAAATCGAGACATATATTTTAAATTAGTAAATGCACAGTCAGTGCAGTGATGCTGTTGGAGTTAACACGTATTTTGATCTTTGCGTAATGCAAAGAATAATCAGTAATTAGTAGGAATTAGGAATTACTTAGTAATTATTTGGCATGCTTTGATCTCCTTTATTGCATGTATCAATAGAATCATGCTATTCAAGTACAGACATGTTCTGTTTACACACCATCTTCCCTTCAGGTTTTTAAAAGGAAACAAAAATTACTAAATTCATTTAAGTGAGATAATTCCTGTATCGCTCACTTTATAAAAAGCACATTTGCTTATAAAGCAATTTGCTGCAAAATGAATATTTTCCTTTCAACTTCCACTATAAAATCGAGAATATATTCCCAGAGGGAAAAATTACCCAGTTAACTAAATTAAAAGATTTTAGCAAAGAGAGAGTAAGATGTAGTTGGGCCTGTGGCATTGCAGGGAGAATGATTTTAATTTGGAACTTCCCAAATTTTGTAGCAAATTAGAGTACTTTGAGGTAGTCCTTCACTCCAGACCACAGGACGTTCTCTCATAATATCTCTCAATGCTTGTTTCAGTGAATATCCACTGTTTCCCAAAATTCCATTATATTCGTTTGTCAGGGGGATAGGGAGAATTACAGTGTAAAATTTCTGGCAGAATTAGGTAGTTATCTTCCACTTCAGTAAGTGAAATGCCTTACATGATCCATTCTGAAGATTCCATTATTCCAAGCTTTCGGTTTGGCAGAATAAGTCACAAGCTTACCTGTATATGAACACTTATTTACTTAAAATAAGAGCTACTTTTATTACAGGTGAAAATTTTTTAAATGCCTTTCTCTATTATTATTCAATCAAGTAATTTGTTTAAACTTTATATGTACTTTATTTTATGTAATATATGTATGATTTTAAAATTCTGTGTAAATAACAATATTGGTAAACTGAATCATGTTTTCAGTTACTTAAATATGTAATTTCATCTAATGATTTATCTCCATTCTTAATTGTATTTTCTTCCATTAACAGTAATACTTACAACCAGCCTCTCTAAAGTACCCTCTGCCAGTAATCTGAAATCTTGTGAAAAAAATTAAAACCATTTGTGTCTTATGCCACTTTTTAGAAAATGCAAAATAAAAATAGGCTTGGGGGATTGAGAACCAGATTATTGTTTAAAAGCATTGGCACTGGGCTTCCCTTGTGGCGCAGTGGTTGAGAGTCTGCCTGCCGATGTAGGGGATACGGGTTCGTGCCCCGGTCCGGGAAGATCCCACATGCCGCGGAGCGGCTGGGCCCGTGAGCCATGGCCGCTGAGCCTGCGCGTCCGGAGCCTGCGCTCCGCAACGGGAGAGGCCACAGCAGTGAGAGGCCCGCGTACCGCAAAAAAAAAAAAAAAAAAAAAAAGCATTGGCACTGAAAGCCTGTGGCCCTTTTGCTATGTGTGGATGTAGAGCCCTTGGTGTGTTCTCTTTCCAGAGTAGGGTGGGAAGGAGGGACGGGGCAATATGATATGGATATGCTTAATTCCTCAGAGCAGGAGCAGCCCCGGCTCCAAGTCTGTAATGCCTCCTAGATTAGCAAATACCTGCAGTGCCTACTTTCCCCTTGAGCCTCCATAGCAATCCTACCGTCATACCTACAGATGTCAGAGAAACACTTTCCTTTCTAATTAATAGCCCTGTCTAATTGTTTATTTGCATTTTTATTTCAAAAGATTTTCAAGGATGCTCCACAAGCAGCATTCTCTTAAAGTCACTGCCTTCACGGGAACAAGCAACCATGCTGAGAATTAGGGTCCCAGATAGTATACAAGGATCTGTGGGGTTATCAGCTGATGAAGGCAGAAAATAAGTAGAGACCAGCTGCTTTTAGGGACTGCCACAGTTTAAAAGTTTAAAATTGCTGTACTGTTCTTAAAATGGTTTTAAAATATATCATTTTATTTAAGACACTAGTTTTAATAGAACCAAGGCACCCCATCCCCAAAATTATTCCAGCCAGCTGTGGAATTACTTCAGTGAGGTCAGGATTTTAGGAATACCTGTAGAAATTTTTTCAAAATGAACTACCATTTACACATACCTTATCAGTTTTGTAAGTCTGACTTTTTAATCCGTATACTTTTTCTTAAATCGGGGTATTCTATAACTGGAAAAGAAGCTAAGTTAGGAACTGAGATTTTTATCTTAAAAGAAAATGAAATGAAAAGGTACTTTAGCAGATTTAAGTCTACGTTTTAAATTTTAAATCACTCCTTAAAGCTCGTATAAGTTAATTATTAGATAATAATATGTTTAGGTTTATAGTTCCCAACTTGATATTTACATAAGGGCTGTAAGTAATGAATGCTGCATTATTCAGGGCACCAAATCAGCACATTTAGCTGATTCAGCATTATCTTCTTATAGTGCCTTAGATATTGTAGATATTAAATAAATTCTAGGTGACTCAGCTCAGAAGGACGTCTCTCATAGCAGGTATGCTTTATTGATACAGAAATGAGGCTTATATTTTACTGAAAAGATGAGCTGGTGGGCTGCAAATTGTTTTTGCTTCAACAGTTGCATATTGCCATCCCTTTGCCACGGGTATTATCCATCACTGGTGACCCATTGGATGGTTAGCTTTTATTCTAGGCTAGCCTAAGTCCATAAAAATGTTTTCTTTCCACTCACATGCAATTTTAATTTTACTTTAACTAACTTTAATTTTAATTTAATTAATTATAGTCTTTTATCATAGTGCAATATTGAGTTGGTTTAATTTATTTAATTTTGAAATAATTTGGCACTTGAGTGTACCTTGCCAAATCCCTTTTAGATCCTTGTGGGCCTAATTTCCCACAAGACTTCTATCTATATTACTAGGCATTCATTAGTCTTGAGGACTTCCTGGTCTCAGGAAAACACTGACTTCTGCCGTCAGGATTCATAGCCTAATACTCATTTAGGCTGACCTCAATCCAAACTTGTCCAAGCACTCTTGCCCTCTGCTTCTACTTGACCTTTGGGCTTGGATATGTTACAGGTGACAAAAAGGAAGCACCGGTGGAGGGGGGGCGGGGTGTGGGCAGGGGAAGGTGGGTAGTGGGGTGGGTACAGGAGAACCTCTAAATACCTGGCCTGGAAAGTCCTAAATATAGTGAAGGCAGCAGACCAGGGAGGTCAGGATCCATCAGAGTCATCCTTTAAATGTTAGTATGTTATAGTAGCTCTCAGCCATCGTCACATCTTGTCCTTTGCACCACCCTTCCTTCCTGGGAAGGAGGGCTGTTCACTGAGTCTTAAAATAATTGAAACACCAATGAGGGTACCAGTGGAACTGAACCAATGTAGCAAGGATAAGGCACAGATATTAACAAAAAGAAATAAACCACTATGTCACACCTCTTTTATAACTAACCCAACCAACCTACCTTATATCTTATCATTCCTTAAAACAAGCTGTGGTGTGTTTTTATGTTAAGTCAACTTAGGTCATAGCTAATAACCTGGTTTTTAGCCTACTCAATGTGTCAGTTTCATCATATGTATAGCGTGCTTTGCATAAGACCTGTTATATGAAAATATTTCCTGTTAGTGTCCACCTGTGTATTCATTGTTCAAATTTGAGCTCTTATTCCCAGAGGGCTACTGAAGTGGAATCATAGATTGACTGGAACGTTCACTCATAAGAACTCGTGAAGGGAAGAAACTGGGAAAATTGGAAGTAATAAAACAGAAATTAAAAAGCTCATTTAAAAGCCATAATTATTTTAAAAATGCATGGATCATCAAATGTCTACATAGTACCTCAAGTAACACAGCTTGCCACCTTTTAGCAAAACCACACTGATAAAGCCTGTATTACTTTTCTATTGATGCTGTAACAAATTACCACAAACTTAGTGGATTAAAACAACACACATTTATTATCCTATAGTTCTAGAGGACAAACGTCTAAAATCAGTCTCTGAGGGCTCTAGAGAAAAATCTATTCCTTGTTCTTTTCCCATGTTCCTCAGCGTGCATCCTGAGGATATCTGATTCCTTCATCATACCTCCATCTCTCTCTGCTTTTGTCCTTCCTCTCTTACTCTTATAAGGACCCATGCGATTACATTGGGCCCACGTAGGGAATCCAGGATAATTTTCCCATCTCAAGATTCTTAATCACATCTGCAAAGACCCTTTTGACATGTGGACATCTTTGGGAGGCCCAGCCTACTACAAAGCATTCAAACTTTTATTCCATTGAAAAGAAAAGACAATTTTTCTTAGATTTCCACTGAATAAAAGCTCACAAAGAACCCTGAAAACATCCAATTGAACATCATCGTTATATGTTGATGAGAGAGCAAAAACTCACAAATCTTGCCTCCAAGCCCTGTGCTATTTCCATTGCAACATGCTACCCATCCTCATTGCTAGGCGAAGATTTGGAATGCATTTGTCTTTCTCCCTTCACTTTTGCTACTGGATTCTGCTGTTGCTGGTATTCGCTTTTATCCTGAGACTAGATTTGTTAAATAGAAGTTTATACTAAGCTCTACTTTCTTAACCTTTTTCTCTTTCCACTAAAATGCTTTATGCATTAGCAAGTAAAAATAGCATCCTTAATACTGTAAATATATGAGCTTTCACACACTTCTGACTCAGTATACTTTTGAATTTTCCTAAAACCATTTTAAACTACTGCTTCTAATCAGAGCTAATTTTTTTGTGTGAAATTTTTCACATAGGCATGGGATAAGCACTTTATGTACATTGTCTCTTTAGTCCTTATATCAACCCTATAATGACAAATATTAACATTATCTTTCTTTAAAGAGAAGAAAACTGAAGCTTAAGGGAATTAAGTAATTTGTTGAGGCCTGGGCTTTGGGATTCACAGCGTTATCTAACTCCAGAGCCCACAGTCTCCATCATAGCACCAAGTACTTCTGTCCACAATTTATTCAGGAAGATGGCTAGCCAAACTGAGAGTATAGTCATTGCTCACAGGAGTATATCAATGCGAGGATCAAAGTAAAGTTTTGGCAGCAGTTACATGGTCTAATAAAATTAACAAACCACACCCTAAAAATATTCTCTACATCCACATTGCTGAAATAAGATTGAATTCAGCCCAAGTTACGAGATATGTTTTTCCTTTTGTGCTTACTTACATGTATAAGTGTTGTGGATTTGGACACTTTTTACCTGGGTAAAATTGTAGAAATATGAGAATTCCAAGCTAAAAAATTTTTGAAAGAGTCACACTTCTTAGACAAAAGCATAGTATCTGTGATTATAATGTCTACGGAAATATGCTGAAAAGCATCACCAATGTAATTGAGTTTGTTAGGCACGTTTTCTTAATGATTTATACTTATATATCAAAGTCCAATTTAATCCTACTAAAATGTTTTACTTTTTAAACTGCTTGAGGATCTGTTTATTGAGATTTCAGAAAAGCAAAAGTTAGACAATTAGGTGTGAAATTCTATAAATGAATGCAATCACTGCTGCATTATTAAACTGAGGGAAAGAATGGTCTTGTAAACTGATCTGTGTTTTTGTAGATGTAGTAAATTATGGAATGCTATTCTTTATAAGCCAAGTAAAATTTGCTATTGAATGGAGGTATTTTGTTTGATCATCAACTTACTACAATCCAGTAATGTAATACATGGCTAAAATATTTTCTCCCCAGTTGAAAGTCAAGAAGAGATTCTAGGAAAAGAGTTGAAGCTGTTAAATTACCAGAACATTCTGGACAACTGTAAAGCAAAAAAGAAAGAGAGAGAGCAAGAGAAAGAATGAACTAGAGAAAGAAGAAAAACCTATTTGAAAATACTCAAACAATAAAGAATGAAATACACTCAAGCAATCAGCTTAGGATTGGAAGGAAAAAATATTCTACCATCAAATCCTCAGAAAACCTAAAAAAGGTGTACAAATTTAAATGTAAAATTCTTACTTCCATGGCCCCAGGTAAAGCAGAATTACACCTTTGCCTACACTAGTTTCATAAATTCCTTTAGTCCCCAGTTTCCTAGAGCTAAATCCTTTGAGAAGAGATAGGTTAAGAGCAACATATAAGCCAAAAAGGAAAAGCCTGGCTCTCACAAGATGGTATGAGGACACCAAAGGAAAGTAGGAGCAAGAGAGGGTCACCAAATAAGAGCAAAGTCAACAGGGCTACCAAGGATGGAGACAGGGAAAAAAAAAACACCTCCAAAGTAACAAAGAGAATTTTTTCTATTATAAAATGAAATGTTCCTGTCATTAGTAGTAGGAATAATAAGATCAATAATATAAAATAAGCTAGATTTATAAGTTCTAGTTTTTATATCCAATGTATAGTTTTTATATAGAACTTATAAAATTAAGTTCACGTTGAGCACTCATCTATCAGGCACTACGATTGAGCCTTATAGGCATTAACTTACTGACAGTAAGATTCATTCTTTTATTCAAATTTTACCAAATGGGGAAACTGAGGCACAGTAATTAAGGAATCTTCCCACGGTCAAACACCGAGGAAGTGACAGAATGAGGATTCAGCTCAGAAAATGTGACTCTATAACCCACACTCAACTAACCCATTAGGCCTCTAAGATGGAACCGGAAATGGTAAAGTAGTACTTTTGAATTATTTACATAGAAAACAACTTGCACTGTGCCTCCCCCTTACACTGCAGAAATACAAAAGTTCACGGTTCCTCTTTGGTTAACATTCTGATGTGAAGGTGGATTTTTTCTTCTGCCCACCCACACTCTGAAAAAAATTATCGTACACAATCTAATTACAATTTGGAAGGGTTAGAAATATAGCTGCTCTGGCAATAGCACATTTTCCCCACAAACGTTCAGTTTTCTCTACCTTCAGACACACACACTCACAAGTGTAGAGGAAGATTAGACCCTGAGATCTACATAGATTGTTTCTCTCACTGTTGAATCACCCCGGCTATCTTATTTTCAGGGTGTTTATCATAACTCTTTTGTTCCATTTGCAGCCCACTTGCTGATGCATCATTCCTCTCTTTGCCTAAGATAAAAAAGATCTTGATAGCTATGTTATGCAAAAACTAAGACAGATTTACAAATGTTGCAACTAAAAAAGAAAAAAGGTAGTAACATATGCATTGGGTTATGTATTGGCTAAGGTGGAGCCACCAAAAGTGGTTCAGGTTTGCTCAACTATACTGAGGCTCCTGTTCATAAGAACGACTTTCCAAATACTGTACAATAAATACTGCTTCAGTTATAAAATTATTTTAAAATGGGATATTTAATGACGGACTATAAAATTCCACCTATTTCCATATTGATGGAAGGCCTATGACATTAACCTAGACAAAACATTCGGAACCCAGCATACACAGAATAAGCAAGAGAAGTACAAAACATCACAAAATTTTAATCATTAACTTCTGAAATGTGAAGGACAACAATCCCATGGTTCTTCACTGATGTTATTTATTTCAAGTTGCTCCTTAAGTGAATATTGGAATCTTCACAGAAACTCCAGTCTCGTCAGAAAAGAGTTAACCTTTCTCCTTTCTCCACATTCATTTTTACCAAGGTAGATTACAAAGCCAAAGATAAAAGACACTTTCTTTGATTTACTCAGGTAAAATTCTTCTAAAATGTGTAACATTTTAGTAGGGCATACAAACTAAGGACTCAACAGTACACCTCTAGCTCTAAATCTTAAGTCTATTTATAGGTGTCAGAGAGGTGTTAATTTGAGATTAGCATATTCTTAAATTAAGATCTATAGCCTGCATCAAATTCTCAAAGGGGTTTATTAACAACAACAAAATTGAGAACCATTGTTCGAGACCAGAATTTTTTAAAAAAAACCAAAAACAAAAAACTATCTCCAAAACCAGCCACTTTAAATATAGGATTCATAAATAAAAGTTGTAAACCTAAGCATGGATAGAATAATTAATGAAATCCAATAAGTGTTAACTTATTTTCTTTGCTGTAGTATAGTTTTAAAAAGGCATAGGCTCTTGTATCCATTTTTTTTTCTTTTGATATATTCAGAATTTCCTATGTATAGTTAAAAGAGCAGTTACTTTTACAAAAGTCTTTAGCAACATCAGTGAGCTTTATTAGTTTGTTATACACAATAGAATATTTAAATTTACTTAATAATCAAGTAACTTTATTTGGAGGACAAACTAAATTAACCTCTGTCCCCTTGTAACAATTTTAGATCAAAATAGATTGGGCTTAATTCCGAGTAAGTACATATACACTCACAGACCAAGGTTTAAGTTATTTTAACACACTTTGAGCATTTTAAAATTATAATGCTATAATGCCTACATATTATTAAATTTTTAAATAGTTAATTT
Organism: Physeter macrocephalus; assembly: GCF_002837175.3. Lineage (NCBI taxonomy): Eukaryota > Metazoa > Chordata > Mammalia > Artiodactyla > Physeteridae > Physeter > Physeter macrocephalus. The sequence continues at coordinate 75,562,021 of NC_041218.1, forward strand.
TAGAGTCATAAGGTCAGAATGATGGGATGATTTTTATTTTTTTCAAATGATCATTTTTTCCTTAAAGAAAGAACACAAGAAATATTTTACTTCTGTTTTACAATTTTAAGTAAGTTCTCAAATTATGACTGTGATTCACAATCATGCTTAAGGCTTATTTTTAACCCAAAGTACTGAACACAAGTAGGCTGTTGACTTGTTTTTAAAAATTTTTGAACAACAGCAAATGTATCATTTAAAATATCACTATGAGATACAGTTAACTCTACTACAAGCTGAGGCTATATTAGAGATATGATATATGTCCAATCTACTTACTCTCTTCTTCCTTCTCTTCTCCCAACAATTCAAGAGTGAGAGCCTCTTTAGTGGCTGTATTTAAGCATTCCTTTCAAGGGCTAATGAATATGTCATGCAGGTATTACTTCAAGCTTGTTAAAGAATAACTTAATTATGTAGAATTATGTAAAAACTTTTTAAGAAAGTTAGAACTAATTAGTGATTAAGTAGACCTAACTTTACTCTTGGACGTTATTTCTCCAACGGTCATAAAATATCAACAATTTAAAACAGATCTTCTCGTCCCGCTAAGACAGCTGATTCAAATCAGACTCATTATGTATGGTGGCCATGAATGAATTACCTGTCTTTAAAGGTCAATTCTGTGGCTTCATGCAGCCAGAGGCCAAAACATCTGGCTAATTCAGTTAAAAAAGTAAACTATAAAAATCATAAGTCATTTTGGGGTGGTATCCTATAGACTCATTGATTCTTTTTTTTTTTTTTAACTTGTCAACCAGTTACAGCTAATATGTTCAAGTGAATCTATATTTAGTACCATGTGACTGGTGTCCACTCTCAGTTGGGAAATACAACAGATTGTTTCCCAAAATTCTTTTGTAAAATGATAGCACATATTATCTTCCATTTTGCCCACTTACTGTAATTAATCTGGTACTAACAAATGGAAACCGATCTGCAGGTTTCAGTTTACTGGAACTGTATGGTGCAAAGCCTTAAAAGGAGTTTCTGCTTCCAGAGCCAGCACTCTCTTTCCCCACAATGTTCTCCATTGGCCCAGATCACCTGCTTGATTTTGCAACCAAGTGGACCCTCATTCAAAAGGTCATAACCATGGAAGGACAATTCACAAAAGAGGGAATAAAAATAGCAAATAAAGATGTGGAAGAAAAGGTTAGGAATCTAAAATATACAACTTAAAGTAATAATGAGATTCATTTCTTCCTTATTAAGGGAACAAAGAATTCAGTGCACTTAAGGCTGGTTCTTTCAACTGCTGTTTCCTGAAGTATAAACTGCTACAGGGACAGTAATCTGGTCATCCCTATCTAGAGCCTTTAAAATGTTCTTATCCCTCAAGAATTCCTTCTCTTTTAGTATCCTAAGGAAATAATCAGAAATTAGAACAAAAAGTCATGCAAAAGGATGTTCAATCATTTGGAAATAGCTGAATGCCCAGTATTGGGGAAGTAGTAAAATTTTGATATATGAGGTCCATAACCATTTAAAATTGTGTTTGCAGATAATTTATAATAGTGGGGGGAATTTATTTTAATATTAATGGGAAAAAATAGGTTATACTCTTGTACATACATGTAAGAAAAAAGTCACTTGGAAAAAAGATTATAAGACATAATTGTTGTTTCTCAGAAGTGGCTTTAAGGTAATTTGTTTTCTCTGCTTCTTTACAATTCCTTGTACTTTCTAGGATATCTTCAGTGAGCATCTAATAGTCTCCAAAAAAATGAAGTTTAAAACTTCTGTTGAAATGGAAAATCTTTGGATTAGGATGGAGGTATTATGAGTTGACAAATTTGCATTTGTATGTGAGAGCCTCCCTTAATATTCACAGAGGTAATTACATTTTAAAAAATATTTATTAATCCAAATGAATATCTAATTAGCTTTATAAAACAAAGTAAAGTGGGGAAAAAAAGTAGGGCAGTTTGTAGAAACTTGTTTACAATTTAATTTTCAGGGAGTGCTACCATCAAGGCAGCCTCCAAAATAAATTTTCCTATACTTCCCACTTACCCGTTTCTTCTGGACCCTTACAGTAACAGGTGTATTGCCTGGTAAAAGCAGCTACCTTTAAAGCCTGGGTTTTTGATAAATTCCCTGTTTATGGATAAAAGACTGCCTGTATTGTTCTTAATGATTTACCTGATTGGCATACATGGCCTGTAAATATTGTTTTTACTTACCCTTTGAGCTGTGTGAAAGCAAGATGGATAACCTCAGATGCCAGGTTCATCCTCCCACTCACTTCTTATTAGCCTGTATTGTGTCTAAGCTACACAGAATTTTACTCATTATTTCTGGGGATAATCACAAACAATAATTATCAAAAGATAGGAAATTGTTAGAAAAATTAAATTAATAGTATAAATGAATCACAAGAAAGAAAACTGTTACATTAGGATAATGGATTGCTTCTTGAGAAAATGTCGTGAATAAATAAGTGGCTATTACCTTTATGTCCTAAATAGCACTACTTGCACAGAAGGAAAAACAAACTCTCCTGGTATAAGAGAACTTTAACTTCTGGTTATTTAGTTGTAATAGATGGAATACCTGGCAACTGAATTTCATATGCAGTACTGCTACTACAACTTATACATGACTTCTGGAAATACAGGAATCCACGTTTATGCAGTTTAAGTAAAAGCAATTACACCGGGGGTAGTGTAAAGTATCTAGGGAATAGAATTTGTAAGAGCAAAACTTCAGTATAGGGTCTTAACTGCATGAAACTAATGAATAGAAATTAGGGTGATTTTTTGAGCACAGGCTCCGGACACGCAGGCTCAGCGGCCATGGCTCACGGGCCCAGCCGCTCCGCGGCATGTGGGATCTTCCCGGACGGAGGCACAAACCTGTGTTCCCTGCATCGGCAGGCAGACTCTCAACCACTGCGCCACCAGGGAAGCTCCTAGATACCTCCTTTTTTATAGCATTAATATTAGAAAGAAGAGTGCACACATCAGTATAATATTACTTTCTTGAAAGCTAGATAAATGTAGTTTCTTAGTATGGCAGGGTAGTACTAGCATTCTAAAAGTGTAAAGCCCAGGTTGAAGCCAAACAAGCTGAAAAATAAGAAACAGAAAAGAGTGATAGGCAAATCAATTTTATATTTTCACCCTACAGGTAACAAGTAACTTTTAACTTCATTATGTCTTGCATTTCCCTTTTAAATAGTACAGCATGCTATCCTTAGCATGTTCATGAGCAGGCATGAGTTACTTTGTATATTGCCTTCTATTTTTAGATTTGTCCTTATAGATACATGAATTTCATTCAAAAAAATGAAAAAAAAAGAAAAATCAGGACGTCCAGTTAAATCTGAATTTAATAAAAAAACATCAAATCACATTTAGTATAATTACATCCCAAATATTGCATGGGGCATACTCATGCTAAAAAAAATTATTTGTTGTTTATCTAAAATTCAAATGTAACTGTGTATCCTGTGTTTTATCCAACAACTCTATGTAGAGTGAAAATACATTTTAAATAAAGGATAGTTTCCTTTTTTCTGAAACTCCTTATAATCTCACTTAAATGAGACAAAGACCCATGCAAGTGTATTGCTGCATGGAGTGTAGAGACACATTTATTTGTGCTTAAAAAAAAAAAAAAAAAAAAAAGACTCAACCATTAAGTTTTAAAGCTTTCTATATTCTGACAAACTCAGTTCCTTAGTAAAAATGATCCTAAATTTTAACTTGAAAAATATGGAGGAAATAAATAGAATCATTAGATTATTTGTATTTTGTAGTATAATAATAATGAGTAAATAAGTCATTTTAAATTGTAGAACAAAAAATAGGTCTAGGCTACAAGTAGAACATTGCTAAGAATAAATTTTTGATAATTTTAAGTGAAACTGTCAACCATTCAAAATTTAATCTGATGCTTCCATACATAAAATAAAAAATGAAAACTGAACTAGATATGTTTTCTTAGATTTTAATTAACTATGAAAGAAATAAAAAAACTTTTTATTCTAAGACACTATATTTTAAAAACCTCCCTGAGGAATAGCTTTCTATATAACTTGCTAATGTAGTACATAGCCTCTGCATAGGCAAGTTGGCTATAAGAAGCTGAGCAAAAAGAAGTCAGCATTTTCCTAAGCAGCAGTCTACCACTGACTGATGTGCAGTGCAACATTTGTTGCCTTTAATTCTTTATTTAAAAAAATTATCTACCAGTATTGATTTCCTGGGTTTGACAAATATACCATCATAATATAAGATGTTAATAATAGAGAAAACTACTAGAGCTCACTATACTATTTTTACAACTTTTCTGTAAATCTAAAATTATTCCAAAATGAAAAGTTTACTTTAAAAAAAGAAGTAAAAAATGCTACTTCTTTTGGAGTATAAAGTAATAAGTCATTCTAAACCACTTCACAGACATAAATGCCACTCCTCTACAACAGGGATCACTATTATACCCCTCTTTTGAAACTAAAATTTTCTCTGCAAAACAACAGGTGAATTTTAAGAATGGAACACTTCACTGATTCTGATTTTCCTGGGTATACATATTAAAACATTCAAATGAGCATGTCACTAAGCAAAGTATGTTCACATTTAATCATTACACCATATACTAAATAAATTATATCATATACTTTCTACAAAGTGTATGCAACTGAAGAATATATAATGTTCTGTTGCCAAAATATTTACAAGGTTGTTTTACTGCTTCCTATTCATTACAATTACAACATTCAATTGTGATAATAGACTAAAATATGTCACTATTGAGGGCATAGGAAATATATGTATACAGTCCTCTATTTAAGCACTACAGTTTTAAACCAAATATTTACTGGGAGAAAGAACAAAACTTAGTTTGCCTCATAGTACAAAGAATTGTCACCTACAAGAACCTTATTTTCTTAAAGTTTGGGAGAAATAGAATTTAATGTTATAAAAATGATTATTTTCTCTTAAATTGAGACTTCATATATCTATAGTCAAATTCTGTTACAGTATGTATAACTTGATAATATTCATTCACTAAATCAATGTGAATAACTTAAATTCATTTCTACCTACTAGGTTCCCCCTCCCTTACAAAGGCCATTGTTTGTTTAATTGAAAGGAGAAAGTGCTTATAAAAACAACAAAACAAACAAACAAACAAATAAGGGACAGGTATGTAAGAGAGAAACGAAGCATTGAAGAAAAATGAGCACAAAACTTCCTGAAATGACGGGAAACCTGATGATAGGGTACCTGGATAATTAGGGACATTAAATTGGGTGCAAAATTGGGCAGTACAAATCCCTTATTTTCAGTTGAACTAGACAATCACCTGAACTCTGGGGGAGGCGGAGGGCACGACATCTACTCTCTTTCTTCTATTTCAGTGCTTAAAATGGAGTGGCTAGAAAACTTAAATCTGGAAGGATCGGTTGCCTCAAAGATCTAAACATAACCCTAGATAAAGTATTGAGGTTTTTTTTCCAACATTCGCATAGAGTACAGGGTGAAATGAGCATAATGTAAATCAACTCATTGTTTGGGCCCTTTCAAATTAGTTGCCAAGAGAGGAGTGAAAACTTGATAAGTAGGCTCCAGTTTCTATGTGTTGATTTAGAAATCTTAAAACTTGTGGGAGCTCAATTCATTTAAAGGAAGAAATTTAAAGGGAAGAAAAGTAAACAAGGAAAATGCTAAGCAATGAAACACTGATGTATAAAGGATTTTTTTAAAGGATTTTCTTTAAAGAAGAAAACTACAAAGAGTTCCCCTGTGCTTTTAAGTTACAAATTTAGATTTCTTTGATTTAAGCTAAGAGTCTGATTTTTAAATGTCTGTCAAAATGTCGTGATCCATTTAAATATTCAAACTGTTGATGCTGTTTCTTATCCATCTTAGGGGGAAAGTAAATATAAATCAAAATCTTAAAGAAGCCCACATTTTCAAATAGGTAGATGGCTATTTTGAATGAAGCAGCAATGCATTATGGTTTTTAGCCTCCCCCTCCCCCATAGAAAGTACATTTCTGAACTGCAAACCAGGTAGGTTCAGAACACTGATTGTACCAGTTCCAGGTCTTGACCCTTTTTCTCAGGAAGCAAGCAAAAAAGCACTAATTCACTAAAATAAGTGAAGAGAGATAGCAAGACTAAGTCCAAGTATTTGGTGGCAAATCCCAGGTGGCTTGTCTGCCTTTTTCCAGGAAAATGCGGCCTCCGCTTTCATCAATGTGTACTTTGTCTTGATAGGAATGCATATTTAATCATCAAAGCAAAACTTTTTTACACTCAGACATAAGATCCTTTAGTAGAGGTTTTTAAAGTACTTTTAACCCACGAATAAAACTTTAATTTAAAAAGTGACACCAAACTGCTTTGCAGGGGCAAGAAAAGTGAGGGCAGGGAAGGATTATCCACACGTAGATTTTGAAAGACGCTTGTAGCTTACTTGTGAAGCTTCATTTAGCATTGAGGTACAGGGGAAATGCTGTTCCTGGTGACAGCGCAGTGGGAATTCCCACTCCAACAACCCATGAAATGTTACTGCATAATTATTCACCTTCTGAGGCCCATTAGAACTTATCAGCAGAGAAAGAAATTTAATTTAAACTCACCCCTCTGTGCTAAAGAATGACCGGGACATGAGATCAAAGCCCGAAGCTCTGTCCTCCAGTGGTTTGCAACACCTAGGCACAATAGGGTGAGAGAACGCGACATTCCAGCGCTTCCCGGCTTTCCGGACCCTGGAGAGAGGGGTGGAGGGGGGGGTCTCGTCACCGGCTGGTTTGAGGGGGGAGGGTGAGGGAGGCTCCGGAGGTGGATGTGTCAAATATATCCTGCAGCTCCAGGAGGCCAGACTGCTTCTACTGGGAGGCTCCAGGGGCTTGGCGCGCGAGGCCGTCACTGCAGACCAGATAGGCCATTTCCCTCCCTTCCCTGCTACTGGGATTGGGGTCAGTGGAGCCCGTGGATTTAACCACAAGCGGGAATGGCTGGAGCCATATCACACGCAGGTGTGCAGCTCTGAGAACTCTTGAGTATTGAGGAAGATGCTTATACTGCAGCGCATCACAGGGTACCTTAAACGCGTATAGACGGTGCATTCATAACCAAAATTACATGCCAAGTTGAATCCCTGGCATATCTAGAGAGTATAAAGTGGAACCCATAGATCCAAACCTGCACGATGAGCTTCCAAGACCAGAGGGCCCAAGTCCTAGAGGCGCCTAAGAGAGTCAGGGGCAGGGAGAGGTTTCCTGGGAGGGCTCTCTTCCTCAGGCCCCCCCAGGGAGCGGCAGGTACGTTCTCAAAGTAAAGATCTTTAAAGGGAGTACGGTACTCTTTCCGAGAGATTGATCCATCCTCCCCTTCCTTCAGATGTCACCAAAATACGGGGCCTGGAGAATGTGGCTAGTGCTCCCCAAATATCCAGCTGCCCGAAGGGTGGAGGGGCAAGAAGGGAAGGGAAGAAAGCCCAAGAGAGGTTGTTGGGTTTTAGGTACAACTTGGTAAAGACGAGTTCTGTTCAACAGGTACAGTGATTATATGTCTATATCTACCTATCGGTAAGATTCTCCCCTAGATAGTCCCTTAAGTGGCTAAACTGTTCTTCTGATTCCTGAAATCAAAAATCACAGCCAATCAGACTTGACTCTGCTTCCCTTAAGATAACAGTGTGAAAAAAAGGTGCACAAGTTCCTGGCAAACCCATAATAAAATGACAAGAAGAACACTTCCTGCCGACGGAGGACGCTGCAGTTTGTTGAACTGCCACGGGGGAGGAAAGGGGGAGGAGGCGGTTGAGAGTGAACAAAGTAGTTTGGCCAAGAAAAGAGAACAGTCGCTGCTAAAGCCAGGAGAGAAATATCCAACAAGTTCGGGAAGAACCCCCTCGGCCCGTCCACGCCGCGGCAGGCCCGGGTGGCACCGGCAGGACGCAGAACTTGGCCTGTCAGCCCGGGATAGGGTGAGACAGAGGCCCCAGGGTCCAGGCGCTCGGATGGCCAAGGGCAGCGGAAGGATGCTTGGGGATTCGGAGAGAAAAAGAAGGGAAGGGAATCCCCCCATCCCTATCCGGCCCGAGTGTCTTTTGAGCTGGGAGGTGAGCGCGGGGGAGGCTCACCGCGGCGATTCCCACGGTGGGTTTTGGTGGAGCCAGAGAGGCTCCGGGAATCGCGGGCTGCTCGGGCTGGTGTCGCCTGCGGCGGGCGCGCTGCAGCGCGGGCGCGGGGCACGTGGTGGCGCTCGCAGTCCGCGCAGCGGGCGGAGGCGGCCGCGACGCCTTTGTGTGCGCTGGCACCGCGCGGGGCGGCTCGGCCAGCAGCACGAGGGGGACTGCGGGAGGAGACCGGGGCTCGCGGGTAGACCCGACTGCCGCCCCACCCTTCACTGCCACCCTCGGGCGGACGACGCGCCTCGTCTCCTCCGAACTCTTCCCGGGGGTCTCGGAGGGTCATTTTGAGAGCAGCCGGCACGTCGAGTACAGAGAGGAAAGAGGAGGTAGCGTTTAGAAAGGCTGGGAAATTCTCCTGGGCTCAAAACCTACCCTTGAACTCATTGAAACAGAGAATGAGGGGAACTTTGGGCAGCCCAGACCTCCGCCTCGAGCCCCGCAAGGGATGCAGAGGGCGCCTCCACTTTTCCCTCCTGCGCAGCAAGAAATGCTTGTCTGAGGAGTAAAGTTAGGGAGTGGGCTTAAAAGAAGCCCTAATAAGATGGACTTGAAAGAACACCATGAAAAGCGGCAGTTTTGAGCGGGCGCTTTATTTCTTCTTCTCAGTCACTCCCCACTCCCCACCAGCTCTCCTCGCTGTCTCTAGCGCTCTAGAAGCCCCGACTGTCATTAGGAACCAAAGTAAAATGTATAGGCTGCTTCCTCACCGCCAGGAGACTCCGCAGAAAATTAAATTAAATTAAACACGCGCCCAGGGACGAAAAAAAATAGATTCCACCACCCCACCCCACCCCCGCCCCCAAGCAAATCAACACTTCTGCGCGCAGGGAATACAGCGAACCTAAAGAGATGGCCACTGACGTGCATCCCCTTAAACCTCAGCCGCTGGAGCCCAGGACAGCAAGGAATTATCGGCTTTCCTTTAATCCGGAAGCAGGGAATAAATAGGGCGAAAGCAAATTCTGAATCTTACTTTTTAAACAACAGCAACAATTGTATATCGAGCAAAGTCTTCAAAGGATGCCACCCAGAACTACAGTCCTAACTTAAAAATAAGTACACTTCACTCCTGTTGATCCCTTAATACGATTTTCTTTAAAGACAGTGATAGAATTAATCTGCTGGGGCATTTTTTAAAGAAGGGGGAAAAAAAGCAAACAACTACAGAAACCATATTTTTAAAAGACAGAAAGAGAGGAGACTTGATCATACCTGAGTTTTTCTTCGGGGTGTAAGAAGAAATAATAATTCCTGCCTGTTTGGACAGAAGCAGCAAAAGGCAGCAGGAAATTAAAAGCCCCAGTTTATTCAAAATACCTGCATCAAATTAACCCCTCTTTGAGGCTATTTGTGTGAAAAATTGAGCAAAATGTAGAACTTCTTTCATTATAATATTCATCTTTACCATTTTAGGCAACCAGAGAATAATCAAGTCTACTTTTTTTCTCTCAAGTTCCTACCTTAATTTACCAGCCTAAAAGATCATCTGACCTTTGAGCTAATCCAAATAAAATATTTGTTTAAAAAATTCCTCCAGTGGCCTTCTGTAACATTCCATTCAATAATCAAACCAAAAGATCCATGGGGAGATGAAAATGTTGATGGCAGGATTATCGATCTGTCCACCCAGGAGCCCAGTCTCATCACGTGCTTGTCTTTAATTTTTAATTTCAGCATTCTGTCCCCACGGGAACCCCAGCTGAGAAGTTATACCAAGATTGGAGTTAAGAAGACAGTGAAAGGAGGGCAAACCCATCCAGGAACTTTTTCTAATATCAGTTGTTATAGGAGAGGGAGGAGGAAAACTCATCACATTTGTTCAAATTAAGTTTTAGCCTAAAATATTTTTGTTGATAGCCCAACCTTAACAAATCACAGTCACGTCCCTAAGCAAAAGACATCATCCAAAAAGAAGTTGAACCAGAACAGGAAAAAGCAGGATAAGGAAGAAACACTCAAGTTTGGGGAAGAAATGAGACAGGTTAACAGAAAAGCTGGACTGAGCTGCAGCCCTATTCTAGTCTCCAGAGGGTGGACTGATATATGCTGGCCTGACCTCTGGGTCAACAACTAGTTTAACTCTACCTTGATCTGTAAGACTGGAAGCTTGTCCCTTGGTTCAAAGTGAGACCAAGACTTTGGCTTCATTTGAGTGAGCCTGCAGGGACTGTTAAGAGGTGCTTTAGCATAGATAAAGCAGGAAGAAACCACAATTTTGCACTTCATCCTCTATCCTCCAAAATGATGTTCATCCCCAAAAGGGAACCCTGCCCACCCTGCAGAAAATGAATCTAGAAATACTGCTCAATAACCAACAATACAAAATAAACCAAAGGTAGAACAGACAGGAGGAGCCAAAGAAAGTGAAAGTTTGAACATCTATGCTACAGAAAACTCTGTCCCCATTCATCCACCCCAAAGAAATCTTCTTCCAGACAATATCTCTCCTTGTCATCACCCACTTTGTAAATCAAATGTGATTCTGTGTATAATACAACTGATATTATAAATGTACCAAGCTGCTTTCTGCTTACCTGCCACTACATTTAACTCATTCAGAACTGTTTTCTCCGAATCCCTCAGCTCTGCAACTTTCAATAAAAAAGAAGCAACACTTAAATTGTGTTCTGTGTGTGATTCTTAGGAAGAAAGTGACGAAGGAGACTACTTTACTTTTTAAAACCATTATTTAGAGCTATAGTATAGCAAAGACTCAGACAGAGCTAACTTGCTTGCCTGAAACCATAGGGATTGGAAGTCTCAAACATCAGCATAGGCAACAGGATTAAGGCACACTGCTACTTGGGCACAAACTGCATTATTCTAAAATATTTTATCCCTAATTGTTTTTTTCTTCTGAATTTACAGTATTTATAGCATTCTATTTTCACTTCCGCTTCTATGGATCATAAAGACTTTACATAAATTTCATTGGAAAATTTTCAGTTCAAGATACACACCAAGACTGAACTTAGGGTGGGGGAATGCAAACCGAAAGAAAGAAGCTAAACTTATAAGAATCTGAACACTCTAACTTTTTATTCAGTTTGTTTCAAAATAATAATATTAATCTAATAGTGAAATAGTTTGATAAAACAGCAATCAACATTTAAAGTATTTTATGTTTCAAAGTATGGCTCAAGGAACACCCATTGCTTAAATGCACTTAGACATAACAAGACAATATTTTTTTATTGGCATCATTGACACCTATGAACAGTAGCCTAGTAGATAGATTAAGGTTTAACCTTCCTTTTCTTTGGTGGCTGTTTAGAGACTTTAAAAGAACAGATAACTCATTTCAACAGGAATTTACTACTGATATTTACCTCTACATAATCTTTAGCTAAGACATGGAATGCCAAAAACCAGCTTTTGTTAGCCTGACCTCCTCCACCCCCTAACAACAAAAGTTATCCCCAAACCCATGTTTTTATTTTAGATGTATTGATCTTCTAGTGTAAGACTTGGCCTTTTAAATACCAAATGCAATCAATGGCCAACAACCTGAATCCTTCTGGAGAGTGAGAAGCAGAACACAGAAATTTCTTTGAATTGTTTGGTGACTTTGTCCAAATTTTAAGAGGTCAGTAAATCCTGATGCTTGGAGCTAAATCTACTGGTAAATAATTAATTACATTTCTTAGACACTACAGTCTTTATCTTGGTAAATAGAGAAAACACAGCTTCGCCAAATATAGCATTCCATCTAAGTAATATCTTAAAGGCAATTATTTAAATATTACTACAAAGAGGATTATATTTTGTTTACCTTAGACATTTAACTGAAGATAAATGCAAATGTCCATAGTTTAAAAAGGAAAAAAAATACAAATTAACTGACCTAGTCTTTTATCTGAGTTTATTAATACCATTTAAAATATTACAAATAAATCAATTACATTTCATGCATTTAAAATGCAAGTCTAAAATGTTCCAGAGAAAGGCTTTTCATTTCAATGTGAAATATCCAAATTATTTCAACATTACAATGAGCAATTAGTTTGCAGAATCTGCAAACATTTAAATGTAGTGTCAAGAGTGTTTATTAACAGTTAACAATATTACCTTCAGGAAATACACAAAGGCCAAAATTAGTTGAGATTCACTTGGACAATTTATTTAACACATGGGTTTTGGCAGACCCAGTTATTATGAAATATAGGAGAACTCTCACTTTAACTATGCCTGAACTGCCAGCAAATGCAAATAAGTACATGCTCCATTAAATTAAGTGTCATCCCACATTTATCAAATATTGTCTTAGTTACAGTTTGATACCTATCTAAATTCATACTCGAGCAAAACTAGGCCCGGAAAGTGCGTTTGTGGCTCTGCACCTCCAGAAGTGAGTTCAAAAAACCTGCAGCTCATCAGAACTACAAGAATAACTCTTAATATTTTCTTGTGACAAAAAAAAAAAAAAATCAAGTTTACTTCAATATATTTTCAAATATTTACTGGAAGTAATGTACAAGAAAAATACTATACAAAATCGTCTCCGGGACAACTGCACCTCGCACCCATACACTGGTGGAGTTATAATTGATACCTAATCTAGAACGATTCTCCAGTTGTACAAACCATTAGGTTCAGAAATATCTTACAATTTTTTTTTCTATTTTCCCTTTTGGCATTTAAACTACAGCCTCGTCTGAAATAAACGACAGCTTCTTCACTTCTTTATAAGTTTGAATCACACACACAAAAAAAGTTTAACCCTAAGAATCTTCAACGAATTGCAAAAATTTACAGAAATGGGTACTATACAAATTGACGGCTAGACTAGCAAAAAATAAAAGGAGATTATGCTCGGGAGTGGTGAAAACGAGGTAGAAAAGGACAAACACGGAAATAGTTAATCTGGTCTCACCGGAAAGGGGTATTTTTGCATAAGAAAAAGACACCTACCCTCACCCCCACCCCCACCCCATAAGTTAAGTTAATGCGATCAAAATAACTTTGGGATCAACATTAGCAAAGTTTCGAGAGAAAGACTTGCTCACTGCTAGAGGAAAAGCTATCTAGAAGGGAAACCAAATGGAAGGGTGCTGTTTGTTTTTTTAATTTTCTTTAGTTTTTTTTTTTTTCGTTAAAAAAAAAGTTATAAAGATAAAAGAAGCCTGCTGCATCGATTCACCAAGACTGCCCTTAGCTGAAACTTGCTTCGGTTTCACCCCAGGGAACAAAGAAAAAGAGGCAGAGCTGACGTCGGAGAGCTAAACTAGGAAACTCTGGTCTCGGTGCCGCCAGATGGGCTCCCGACAGCTCTGCGCAGGACAGGCAGCGGCGCGCAGCGGCAGGGCAGGGCGCTCCGCAGCCTAGACGCCCAAGACTGAGGTTCTGGTATCAAGTCGCTAGCGGGGGCGGGGGGAGGCCACGGGTGGGCCTACTGCCTCGCCCTCCCCACGGCGCCGCTCAACCTAGTTGTTACCGCCCGCGCGGAGGCCCCCGGTCTCCCAGGCACTGGATCGGTCCAGCTCTACCTCCAGTGGCCGCTTTCCTCTAAAAGATGTGCCCGTCAAAGCTGGGGATGACGGAGGGAGGACGAGGAGGAGGGGACCAGAATTAAAGGCCCGGCGAGGCGCTAGCTTGGGCTGTACTGGGCTCCGACAGTGTCACCCGGTGGAGAGAGACAGCCAGGGCCCAGGAGAGCAACGCGTGTTACTTACATGTCCACATTCCCTTTACAAAGTTGTCACAGAGGGAGTTAAGAGAGAGAGGGACACGGACAGAAAAAGACAGAGAGTGAGCAGGGTGCAGTGTAGAGAGGGTGGAACTGAGGCCAGGACCCACAGGGCCCAAGCGGGCCAAGGTGGGAGGGGGAAGGCGAGAGGGGCAGGGGCGGGGTACGCGTCACTCCAGGCCGTTGCGGTGCCCAGGCTCGGGGGGCTGCAGCAGCTCCGGGGAGTGGCAGGGCGGGCTGCCCGCGGCGCTGTGCTCGCTGTCGGTGTCGCTGCCCTTCTTGCCGCCGCTGCCTGAGCCCGCCGAGCCGCCGCCACCGCCGCCGCTGTGCGTCTTCACGTGCTTGCTGAGGTGGTCGCTGCGCATGAAGCGCTTGTTGCAGACCGGGCAGGCGAAGCGCTTCTCGCCGGTGTGGGTCCGCAGGTGCCGCTGCAGCTCGTCGGAGCGCGTGAAGCGCTTGCCGCAGAAGAGCCAGTTGCACACGAAGGGCCGCTCGCCCGTGTGCCAGCGCAGGTGCGCCTTGAGGTGCGACGTCTTGCCGTACACCTTGCCGCAGCCCGGGATGTGGCAGCTGTGCAGGCCCTTGCGCCGCAGGCTCGCCCCGGCCGGACCCAGCCGCTCCGCCTCCTGGCAGTTCGGGCAGTCGCAGGTGGCGCGGCCGGAGTAGCGGCGGGCGGAAGAGCGCGGGGAGCCCCCCAGCGGCGCAGACGGCCCCGCGCTCAGCATGGAGCCCCCAGCTCCGGCCAGCGGCGATGGGGCCGAGTCCGGGTAGGAGCCGGGCAGCACCGGCTTGAAGCCGTCCATGAGGTGCTGCCCGGCGGGGCTGAGCAGGTGTGAAGAGGCGCCGCTGCTGAAGGCCGAGTGGCTCAGGCCTGAGTAATCCGAGTTGTAGCCTCCGAGCGGCGAGTGCAGCGAGGTTTGGAGCCCCCCGGCGGCGGGGTGCAGCGAGCCGGGCAGCGCCGCCGCGCCGTTCGGGTTCTGCACGTCGATCCAGCCCGCGCCCACGTCCCACCAGCTGGAGGCGCCGGCCGAGCCCACGTCGCCGGCGGCGCCGAGGCCGGGGTGCGAGGGCTTGAACCACGACTCGTATGGGTGCGCCATGCCCACGCGCGGGTAGATGCCCTGCAGCCCGTCCACAGAGGTGTGCACCTTGGAGATGAACACTGGCTGGTGAGAGCCGTCCTGCGAGTGCGCGGAGGAGCCGCCGCCGCCGCCGCCCCCGCCGCCGCCGCCCCCCGACACGCCAGGGGCCTGGAACACCGAGTAGTCGTTTGCGAAGGGAGAGCTCGAGGCGGCGGCGGCGGCTGCCGCGGCGGCGGCGGCGGCGCTGCTGGAGGTTAGGGAGAAGGCGCTAGAGCCCGGCGAGCCGCCGCAGCTGAACGAGTCGGTCACCAGGGCCGCAGCCGCCGCCGCCGCCGCCGCGGCAGCCGCCGCGGCCGAGGG
>NC_041218.1:75579057-75580870 GCF_002837175.3 Physeter macrocephalus
CGTTTGCGAAGGGGGGCCCCGGGGCGGCGGCGGCGCCTGCCGCGGCGCCGGCGGCGGCGCTGCTGGAGGTTAGGGAGAAGGCGCTAGAGCCCGGCGAGCCGCCGCAGCTGAACGAGTCGGTCACCAGGGCCGCAGCCGCCGCCGCCGCCGCCGCGGCAGCCGCCGCGGCCGAGGACGAGCCGCCGTTCCTGGAGGGCCCCGACACGCCGAAGCTCGAGAGACTGGAGCCCACTACGTTGCAGCTGCCGGAGGAGGAGGACGAGGAACGTTTCCAGGGGTGGAAGCCTTTGCCGAAGGAAGATGAGCTGTCCGAGAGGGAGGAGGGAGACGGGCTGGGGCTGCCGATCTTATTACAGGTAGCAGCAAGCATGGCCAAAGGAGTCGATCCCAACCTCGGTTCTTCCTGAGAGAAGGAGGAGAGGAGAAGGGGTGGGGGAGGGGAGGTGGGCAAAGGGCCAGTGGGGGAGGGAGGAAGGAAATGTGCATCAGTCCTCCGGTAGCCTCCAAAACGCCCCACTGCACCCCATTTCTCGCTGCGGCGTGGCGCCACCAACTCACCTGGCTCCCCCAACAGCCCCGGCGCCCGGCTGCTTTCTACTCTACGGGAGGGGACAAGTTTGGCTGCCGGCGTCTGATTCGGGAGCAAAGCGCCATGCTAAAGAAGAGTTTGACAAGTATTCTCAGCTAAAACAACACTCTTGTGCACACAAGGCCCCAGGCTCTTCGAAACAAACAAGCAAGCAAAAAGTCCAGATTGGGGAGGAAGGAAGATTCCTTTGCGGAGAAGCCTGGGGAAAAACCATTGGATTGCTTTTAAGAGCGCTACCCCTGTAATCCACAGAAGAGCTTTGAAAATCCTGTTCCGGTCCCCAGAAACCCATCCTGGGTTGTTTCTCCCAGGCCAAAAGACGTCAAACTATAGGGCTGGCTCGCTCTTCCTGATTTTCTTTAAAAAAAAAAAAAAAGTCTACAATAGTAAAAAAGAGTAAGAAAGAGAGAGAGACGGGTTTAACGTACCTGCAAGACAAGGCGGGCTGCGGAATTTTGTAAGGGGAAGAGGGAAAATCTGCAGTTTGCCCAAGAGGAAAAACTTGCTTTCTTTACCCCCGCAATCGTCGCACGTAAAATGGGCTGGGCGCACGTCTCCCGGGTGGGGAGAGGCCGGGCGCTGCGAGGTGGCTTGTCTAAATGCCCTTCGAACCTTTTCCTGCTCTGAAAAAAGTGACTCTGCCCCCCTCTCCCCCTCTTTCTTTTCTCCAAACTCACTTGTATTTAAAGGGGGGGAGAAAAACTCTCAATAGAGACTGATAGCCCGTGGCCTGGCCGGGGCGACTTTAACCCCCTCCGATCGGCAATAAAAGGAAACTAATTAAACCAGCAAGAGAAAATCCTGAGACTCACCCCTAGAAGTGAAGTTGCCATCACACAAAAGTGCCCTCCTCCTCTCAGAGGATCTTTTTTATATTGATAAATCAGAGGCAGTGTTTTTTTTAGAGGTGTGCAATACAATGATCAGTTCCGCCCATTCCACCACAATTGTAGCTCCCTCTCCGGCTTTGAAGTGCCGCGGAGGCGCGGCCAGCCAATCTGCGGCCTCGCCGGGCCGCGCCGTGCGCGCGCCGTGAGGTCATCGGCGCCGCCGCCGGCCGCCTCGGAGGGGGGCGGTGGGGGGGGGTGTGTTTGGAGCGGGAGCGGCGCGGGTGGACCGCGTGTGTGTTGCAAAGCGGTTGTGTGTGTGTATAACAGTGTAACTGTACGAGTGTGACCAAGCTGAGAAGAAGACAGTGCAGACTGAGGGATGGGATGGGGGGAG
>NC_041218.1:75580933-75600610 GCF_002837175.3 Physeter macrocephalus
GGGTTGTGAGTGACAGTTTAGCTGCATGTGTGACAAAGGGGGGTAAGAGGGACGGACCAGTAAAGTGTTGAGGGGAAGGGTGTGAGTGTAGTGTACCTGTGAGTGACAGACCTCGGGAGAGAAGAGGGACAGTGCAATAAAGTGTGCGTGGGCGGGGGAGGTGGTGGCTCAGTGTGTTTGGTGTGGGGGGGGAGGAAAGAGTGTGAATATGGGTGTTTGTGTGAAAAGGGGGGAGGGTGGATGAGTGTGTGTCCGCTTGATGTGGGAGAGACGAAGGCTGTGAATGTTTTTGTGAGAGAGAAGGGGGGAATCGTGTGTGCTTGTGTGTGTCAGTGCCACAGAACTGGGGGTGGAGAACAGGAACAGTGCAGTAAAGTGCACATACGTAAAAGAGACATGGTGATTTGAAGAGTGAAACTGCGACGTTGAGTGAGGCTGAATAAATAAATATTCACAAACGCTATCACTGTCGCCAACTTCCTCTGGTTTCCTGTAGCTCAGATCTTGAGTGATTTTTCCCCCTTAATTTCATGGATACTATCACTACATTTTAAAAGAAAATCGTATTAATACCTTCCTCTCCTTTCCTGGCTCTACAGCCGAAAGGTAGAAATTTAGGGAGGCTGAGGGGTATTTTTTTAAGAGAGTTAGGGCTTGTGTGCGCCTGCGTCAAAGAGTTGTTACTTTGCTGCGGTAGCTTTTTTTTTTTTTTTCTTCTGAGGTGGGATTCCGCTTTGGAAGTGCAAGTCTCACTCTAGGGGAGAGGGTGTGTTTGTCCCGTGGCGATGAGTAAATTTCAATACAAAAGGATTAGATAGAGAAGGGGGTGGGAGAGTATTGTTTTTTCTGGGGGTGAGAAATTGAGCGTTGTATGGAATTCAGGAGTTTTCGCAGGAAATCCCGCCGCCTATTTCTGAGAAAAAAAATCAGGATTTTGATTGAAATCTTTGAGTTTTATTTATCTGAGAATAGAAACAAGCTGTTGACAAATCGTGTACCACATGTGTGGAGGCGTCTGTGTCTAATGGCGTTTGGGCCAGATATTTATGAGTGTGTATGCATGTCAATAGGCAGTTCAAATTTGGTGGGTTTTAGAACTTGCTTGCCATTTGTATTATTAGTTGCCTTCAGAAATGTAATTACAATTTCACTGCCACCACAAGGGAAAATCATAAACTACAGAAAGCACCATACCAGTGTAACAAAAAGTCCACAGCCCTTGGAGCCCTATTGAATATTCATGTTTAAAAAAAAGTAATTCACATTTTTGAGCAGTTGCAAATGCTCCCAGAAATCTAATTTTAAGTCGGAGTTGATTAAAATGATACTAGCTGAGAGAAGTGTTTTGTTTTGACTGGGGAAACGTTAATTTTATTATTGTTTTTGAACCTTCCTCAAGTACGTCACAGCTTCTGGAGATGTCAAAAAAAAAAAAAATCCTTCTGGGGTTTACTGAACTCCAAAGTCAGGTTGTAGCATTTGTTTCATGGAGCAGTGTTGAGGCTGATGTTCGTGGTATGAGAGTGTGTGTTTCTGACCCCTTTTTAACAGTGTTGGGATATTGACTGTATATCATATATATCTATTGATTAAGGGGGTAAGGTACACTCTTATACTTTGAAGTAAGTGTGAAGTAAATTAATGAACTGCTTTCTTTCTCTGAAGGCTGACGCTTACCATAAATGTCGTGTTTCTCCCTGCAAGCCACTCTGAATGATTTTAGCGTGTTGAGAAGGCGTGACAGGCCAGCCCAGAAGGAGGAAGGGGTGGGGGAAAGGAGGGAACTCTGTTTAACAAATAAAAGAGAATTAACTTCATTGCTTTGGTCTCCTTCTATAATGATATTCATTTTAAGAACCTAATATACAGTTGTTCAAATTTGGGGTTTAATTCTAATCAATACCATCATCCTCAAAGGTGGAGAAAAAAAGCTTTGAGGGAAGACTCTTCTGTGAATAGTTATTTATTTTATCTTTTTATCCTCCTATCTCTGGTAGGAAGTGAGGCAGGACTATTGAAAAGTTAAATACTGATTCTGAGAATAAACAGAGGCATTAACCACTGTTTCCTTAAAAAATGCTAGGAATTAGAAAAACTCAGCATCATGTGATTACAATTTTGAGTATCTACTTCTAAGATTTCATTTATATAAATTCACTTTAGAATCATACGTAATTCTGCCTATAACGATGGATCACAGTGTTGGTATGGATTTAATGAACATACTGGATTTCTCAGTTTGCATAAGGTTGGCTCGCAGCAGATTTTCACAAAGGTTTGCACGTGCATCTTTCTTCATTATGAAAAAATATATTTATGTTTTCATGTATATGTGTATTCCATTTATTCCCATTTTTAAGTTAGGTGTTTATTTTATAGTAGTAGTGTCAAAGATTTTTTCTCATCCTACCCCCCCACCCCAAAAGAAGTGGTTAGTGTTTGTCATAAGGCATAAGACAGCAGAATTTAAAAGGAAAGACAAAGAGAATTATGTAATTGACCAAAAATTAAAACAACAATAATCTTGCTTCTGGTTTCAGTGAAACTGGTCTTAATAGCAGCTCTTTCTCCACTTTGCAGAAGTGACTATTATTTTTGAATCGCCCACAGGAGGGAACATCTGTAATCCATTGTAGATAGAGCCTGTCCGGCAAAGCATTTCATGGCACATCCAGTTCAGTTTACCTTTGGTGATATTGATCACTGCTCTTGAGTATTATACCATAATAATATGGAGGTTTGGAAGGGGAAGAAAGTCAGCAAGTGCAGGCTTTCTAACGTTAATTAAAAGTTTCCCCACCCCATATGAAGTTTAAGTGCTGGCAGGGAGAGGGGTAGATGGCTATTCTGCTGTTTCTTGCAAACCTGTGAGATCCACTTTCAATAAAGCTAAAATCTATTAGCATTCTGTATGCATCTGCAGCATAAATTTCATTTGAATTTCAAATTTAATAAACCAGGAGGTTTTTAATCATCCCTGGTTTTATTTGTTTGATATTAACATGCTTATTGACCGGGTCTGGTGACCAGTTTGATCATTACAGGACAGCAAAAAGTTAATTAAAACGACCACAGCCCCTTAATCATATCATCTGTCTCATCCATGTCGCTCTCTTTATTACCGGTGATGATGGATAGTCTCCCAGATTAATTTCTCTGTTTCTTCGATTTGGACAACAGCTTTTGGGACCTAATTTACATCCTGGGAACAACTTGCTCAAGTATATCTAACACCTTGCAGCTACAATATACATCAACATCTCCTTAGATGGAGTGGAGAAGGGGAGCTTTTTTGCAGCCGGGTTTGCAGACTAATCAATGCTGCGATCTGAAGCTCTTACGCTTTCACAACCAAAGAAATGGAAGGTCCAAAAAAAATTAGAGGCCTCGATCCCTGCTTTTCCTTTTCGGGGAGTGGGGAATGAAATATGCCTCTGCTGTTTGGTTAAATAGATTAAAATGTGTAGATAGAACGACAAGTAAATAAAACCATTTGTAACCATTAAGTACAAGTGGGGATTTATAGTTGAAAACATCAAAGTTATCCAGGCTTTCAAGTGTCCGGCCACACATCTACACCAAATAAGGTTTTGAACGTATTAAGTGTGGTCTGGCAAATACACAGCGCTGAAAAAGCCTAATAGGAAAAAAAAGTACACGTGAACTATATAGGCGCCTGTCTCTGCTGGGTACGTTTAAACCGGGCTCTTCGCATCTGGGTTTCCTGGGCGTTGGCAGGGACGCGCGAGCTCTGGAAGCTGACCGGCCAGTGCCCGCTGAGGACCCAGGTGCCCTGGTGGGTGCCTCTCCCCAAATAGGGAGACAGCCCCCAATCCCTGGCCACTGTGCGGGGACCTCGTGCGCGGACTCGTTGGCTATTAAATAAAGCCTGAAGAAGGGTGGGGAGAGAGCCGAGCGCCGCCGGCGGCTGAGGGGAGGAGCGGTCTGGGCCAGGTTGGGGGTGTCTCCTCGCCCGGAGCTCTCTAGTCAAAGTTTCTTTCCTGTTGAAAAGAAAATCTGGCCAGGCATGGACCTGTGGATTCCTGAGGAGTGCCCTTTTGCTGTCCATTCCTGCTTTCGGGCAGCTTTACTAGGAAGTTGCCTAACATTTCCTGGGAAGGGAGGTAATAAAAGCCCCTCGCTGGTGGCAGATTGTTGAGCTGTAGGTGGGAAGGGATCAGTCAGCCAGAGCCCAGAGAGGGCTGTATTTTCCTGATTGGAAAATGGGAACTTCCATACCGAACAATAGCCCCTATTAGTGAGGCTCTTCGGTTTCAAACTATCCGGCCACATTTACAGCCGAGTCCTTACTTTCCTGGTACTGCTTAATTGGATGCATTTGTTGACCACAGCGAAGCAGTAGTGACTCTTGATCTACTTGCATAGGATCTCCGGCTGGATGCAAAGCCTTGCCTAGGTGACTCTTTTTAAATAAATAGGACTGCTTGAGAAAGCACATTATTTCTTAATTGACTCGATCCCCTCACCATCACACTGCCTAATATTTATTTTTTCTCTGACGCTTCGAAACATTCAAAAGTTAGGGACATTTTAATTAAAAGAGACTCATCTAACTTAGAATATGACATCCTTTGATTCCCTTCAGCTAGGGCATTCAAATTGCCTATATTCAGAAAGACAAGGGAGAGTTTTCCAGTATATCAATCATATGAATGTGTTGGTAAATTCGTAGATAGGAAAAATATGAAGATATTTAGCCAAATGGGTATTTCTTCCTATAGTAAAGGAAGAAAAATCATAATTCCTTATTTGTTGTATGTATGCATAATGTTCATATCCTCATAGTATGTTGATATGATCGTGTGCTAGGTCTACAGGCAGACGTGTACTCTATGGTATATGTCGTATTCATCTCCCTGACAGCCCACAGATGAAATTGATAATTAATTCTACAGCACTTCATATTTCTCTTTCATCACGTAAATGAAGGAAACACATGTAGGGAAAAGAGTTTGCTCATTTGGGGGTGGTGTGTGTGTGTGTGTGTGTGTGTGTGTGTGTGTGTTTGTGTATTCTTGTTGTGCAAGGCAGGAGAGAGAAAGAGAGAGGCTTAGACATTCAGACAAGTTTGTCCCTGATTTTTTCCTAGAGTGTATTTGTTTCGGCTGTTTTCTCTTTTGGCATTATATATCACTTTCTCACAGCTAACACGCAGAGTTAAAAACTACTAAATTCTTATTCTCAACAATATTGATTTCTTTTCATTCTGTTCTGTTACTAGAGGAGGTAATGCTCCCAGATTACCCCGTCGTCTCCACCAGACGGGTGACAATTGCAATCGCAGTTTCGGGAAGATAAATGTTACTCTGGGAATTGTGTTTAATTACAAATAATCTAGGAGCTGCACCGGGTCTCTAGGTTTAACTGCACATGTGTTCACATCATTGTACAAGGTTTACAAATGGGTGATATTTGTGAAAGGGGATACAGTTCGCTTTTCTAAAATCAGGGAACAAACTAGGATGCCCCCACTTGGGGTTTGTCTCAGAGATAACACAGACCAAAAAACACCAATAACAAAAAGTTGGGGCCTCAGAGTACTTGAAAGAGTAAGAAAATATTTTTCCATTGACGTTTACCTTCAGATCAATTTTATTAAAATGAAACCTGAAAATAAACCAGTCTTTGTTGAGTTCTTAAAATCTCTTAACGTAAAACCATTTTTGTAGAGAGCATTTCTGAACTCACAGATACAATTTTCTTTTGTTTTTTTTTTTCCTCGCAGCCCTGTAGATTTTCACTGAAATAGCCCAATGGTTATTTTTTACAGTTCCTCTTGTAACTCAGCTGCTACCTTTGTGTGTCTGATTCTTTGCTTCTACGGCAGCTCAATTAGTGTTGTTTGTGTGTGTGCTCGCTTTTTTTTTCTAATAGTCTTATTAACAAAAAAAAAAAAAGGTGGCGAACAGGTTATTCTCTTAACCTGACCTGGCTGTAAGAGTAAGATGAGCAGCACTGAACAGATGTCCCCATTTAAGCCGTTCTTTTCCCACATGCCTGCTGGATATTGCAGGCGCGCAGGAAGCTCGCTTCAAACCTGGCCCATTTCAGGCCATAATGGCCACGTTATTTCGGCCCAGTGAACACGAACAAAATCGCGTGCTTTAGAATCATTCGACTCTGAGTCCAGGAAAAGCAGGGGGTGTGGTGGCAGTGGGGGTGGCTAGGGAGGGGTGTGTGTGAGGGGGAGCTGGGGTGGGGAGCCGATTTCATCTCGGATCGCAGGAAGAGAACTTGCTCAAAAGAATTTTTCCCCAGCAAATATGGTATAATTTACAGCGCAACTTAATAATCCGAGGGGCAATGCAAAAGCCCTTTGCGTTGTAAACCGCTTCTAATTACCTGCCAGAGCAATTAGCTGACTATCACGAAGAAATTAGATCGCTCAATGTAGCATAAATAATGCGAATAATTTTGTAAGAAGAATGGAAAGCGAGACCTGGTGTTTCTTTATAAGGAAATAACACCTCGTACTGTACGAGCCCTCCATGAACACATATTAATGTCCAGGCATGCATGGCAATGAGTCCGAGCAGGAGCCCTCTGGCTGCGGTTCAGCACTTTTTCCGTTTACGTATGCGGGGTGAAAGTCGGCTTCCAGGCGTTCGATCTCCAGTCTTCCAGCTCACAGTAATTAACACATAGCGACTTCAATGGGAAAACCTGTTTTCCAGATGATTTTTACAATGCAGCTTTATGTCTCATTTGGCAGTTTAAATAGCTGGAGTTGTTTTCTGGCTCCATCTCTACTATCATCTGTTGAGCATATTTTGCTTAGTATATTGAATCCCACCCAAAACTTGGGTGCAGGCTTTCTCTAACTTTTTTTTTTTTTTAAGAAGTGGGGATATCAGAAGTCACTCTGAGGACACTAGGGCAAAGAATGCTTGTGGGGACCTGAAAGATATCTGCTTTTCTGAATGAGGTTGTATATAGTATATTGGAATATTTTTTGTGTGCCTCACTTTAACTTTTTATTTAAAAATCTACCTCAATCATTTTATATATATAACCCATTTCTCTTGACTGAGTGATTCCTATAGGGGGATTCATATGGTGAGTTCACACATTTCTAAAAGATTTTTAAAGAGTAAACAGAAAACGCAATTTTGGAAGAAAGCTGACCGTGCATTTAAGGTGTCTGATAACACCATCAAGCTCTTTGGAATTTACTGGGTTTGTAAATCACAAAGGAGAAAACAGATTCAAAAGATGTTTGGAAATCGAATATGTGTGCCAACACCTACACACACACACACACACACACACACACACACACACACACACACAAGCTGTTGCTCACAGCTCTACGCGTTCCAGTGCCGCCAAGGGAGTCACGGGTCCCTCTTTCCCTTGTGAAAGAGATGGGTCACACGTTTGGGTCAAGTTGAATCGGCCTGCAGAGCTTCCGTGGTAATCGAACTGGACGTCTGCATTGGTCACTGCAAAGGGTGTCTTGTGAATCCTGGAGTAGCTTGGTCCCGCACAGCCGTCGGGGTGAGTCCCGCCCCCGCAGACCCTAGTGGATTAGGGTTAGCGCCGCCACACCCCCATACCCCGCTCATCCCTACGCATCGCCCAGGTCGTGTGTGAGCATCTTTCATGCCTGTTTTCAGTGAATTTTTGCAGGACTTCCCAGTGGTCTTGGCCTCACATGCCCAGTGTCCTCCTTCTGAGAGGACAGAGACGGTTTGGCTTGTGACTGGAGAGTTCTAGATGGAAACGGAAGGAACCTCAGTGATTAATTTCGTCAAGCCTACAAATTGGGTTACTGCTGCTTACGGCATCACGTCTATGCAGTCCTCCTCCCTCTTCAGACAGGCGCTAGCCACCTCAGGCTCCTTTCCAGGAGCTCAGGGCTGCTGGGTTAGCGGGAAGGATGGATACAAGCCTACAGAGAGGGGGACCCACTTAGCAGATACCGCCCCCACTCTAGAAGGTGTTGGAAATAAAATATCTACAGCAATTCTAGGAAATTTGTGACGTGATGCGCTAAACACTTGAGTTCAAGGGCGTCTACCTTACCCGCGCGAAGTCCCCCTTCCAAATCCAGACAGAAACGCCCATCTCGACTAAAGGAGGGGGCACGTTTTCATTGACGGCTTGACAAGTAACGACTTCTGTACTCAGCGGAGGTTACTTTTCAAGAGGAAATAAAATCTTGATTCTTGCTTATGGATTCTGGAAAAGTAAAGTTTGCTCAGATACTGAGAACGCAATTTTCCACAATCGCCTCAGCGGAACGTAACCGACTCACGGAATTGCATTTTGCAGCTCGGTTTCTTCCTAACACTTAGCACCACCCCTCCCCCAACGTCTCTGTGAAGATTCTCCCTCTTAAATAACAAGGACCCTGCTGGCCACCAAGGAAGGCTGCTGCCCCATTTTAATTCAAAACAAGACCAGGACTGCAGGGTTTAGAGAGTGGGAGAGTGAGGTTCCAACTTTTTCCTCTTGGAATGTCTGCACTTTAACCCGCAATAGGCAATATAGTCCTTTTTTCCTTCTCCGTTGTCTTTATTTAAAGGTTTCTTTCTCAGATTTTTTGCAACGTTTCTTAAGGTGAGATAAATAAGCTGAACTAATTATTGTCATGTCTGTAATTGCTCTAAAAACATTTTCCAAAGGGGCCTCATAAGGCAAACACATAGCTCTTTGATCAACACTGAAGAAAGCAAACATTGGAAGGACCAAAGCCCACTACTTTGGAGTCTACACTCTACATTTACAGCCCTGAAATGGAATGGCCATTACCTTCAAAAGGGCAGCTATTAAAGGCAGAACGTTCTCATTTTTCTGTAGGTGGTACTTCAAGTAGTTTTTTCAAGATGACACCTATCTTAACAGAGGCATAACCCCCGCCTCACCTCAGCCCCACCACCGTGAAGCTGGAAAAAAGTTACTGCAAATTGAAACGATTTGACTAGTACTGTCCAAGGTCAGTTTATTTGAAACTTTCTCTATAAAAATGTTGGAAGAACTAAGGAATCCACTTCAAAACTTTTTCTGCTCTAGTTCAAGAAGAAGCTTCAGAGAACAAAAGGAAGACAAAACTGATTTCTGAAATTCTGGCATACTTATCAATTGGAACTCTTGTAGCAAACTAATAAAAGCCAAAGTCAAACCAAAAGAAGCATTGTTGTTGCTAAAAGACACACGCACTATCGATTTTATTGACTGACTGGTATTATGGCATTAAAAAGACTGTTTTGCTCAACTTCAGTGTTTCAACAGATTTTAGCAGATTTAACTGAAAATAGGCCAATTGATATACGTAAAGTTTCAAAATAAACCTTAGACAGATATGCACAACTTGTTTTATTAGGCGATTTGCTGTTGATTGACCAGCTGAGTCAAAACTGTTCTTTCTCGTAAGCTTCGGTGATTCGAATTTCCTTCCCCTTAGGTACCTAATATTTAAGAACAGAAATTCCAGAACGGTCAGAAATAAGTAGGAAAATTGTAGGTTTAGAAATCTGCGGGAGGAAATTAAAGTAAACTTTAATTGTTGTCTTTAAAAAGGCCTGATATGTGCAAGTTCATAACTCAGCTGGAGGGGAGAACCTCGCGGATATCACGTAATGCATCGCCAGCCACCACGCTCTGCGCAGGGGCAAGGCTCGCGGAGGCCGCCGTAGCCACAGGAAGCCGCGAAGATCCTGCGTTC
This sequence comes from Physeter macrocephalus, assembly GCF_002837175.3. Classification (NCBI taxonomy): domain Eukaryota; kingdom Metazoa; phylum Chordata; class Mammalia; order Artiodactyla; family Physeteridae; genus Physeter; species Physeter macrocephalus. The sequence continues at coordinate 75,590,622 of NC_041218.1, forward strand.
CCGCGATTAATTGTCCGGGCAACCGCAGAGGTGTTCCCGCTCTCGGCTTGCACGTATCCCCGGGGTGTTTTGACCTCCAGAGGGTACTTTTGGTCTCATGTCCCTTCTCTGTGCTGTGGCCATCTAAGAGGTCGGGAGACAGGCAAGGAAAAACCCAAGACTATAGCCGAGGGGTGGGGTAGGGGGATTAGAAGGAAGAGGAGACGCTCCCCCTCACATCCGCCTGCAAAGGTGGCAACCGCCCAGCGCTTTCCCGGAGCTGAAGCTCCCCAAGAAGTCAGCTTAGTATCCCGTCCTTGGGGACTCTAGGATAAAAGGTGAGTAGTGGACAGCTTTCCCCACCCGTCGCAGTGGGGAAGAAATGAGCGACGGTTGTCTGGGAGGCGGTCAGGAAGACCTTGCAAACGAGGGGTCGTCGGGCTTCGCAGCCGTCTTCCGGAGCCTGGAGCTGGGATCTCTGACAGACCGGCTCCCAGCAGTCACAGAATCTGCACTCCCCCTTCTTTTCTCCCCTCGCCCGCGCCCCCACCGCGTTTGCCGGCCGTCCCGGGACCCGCGCGCCAGCCACTGCAGGCCTAGCGCGCAGGCCCGCGCCGCCTCGCACCTTCTGGCCCCGGGCGCAGGCCGCCCGCCGGGGGGCACACGCGTCCCCGCCCTCCCGCGCTGTCCGGACTGCGGCGGCAGCCGGAGCGGGAGGCGGAGGCGCGGGCGTAGGGCTCCGCCGCGGCCCGGCCCAGCCCCGCCCCGCCCCACCCTCCGGCCCTCCCCTCCGCTTAGCCGCGCTCTCCCGCCGAGCGCCGCCGCCGGCTCCGCGCTCGGCCCGGCTCGGACGCCGCCGGCCGCCGCGGCCCCCCGGCCTGGAAGGCTGCGTCGGCTCCCGCCGAGGGGGAGGCACCATCCCGCCCCGCGGCGGTCATTTCGCGGGGACTCCCGGGCCGGCCACAGAAGCCTCTTTGCGCGGGCCGGACGGGACGGGAGTCGGGTGTGAGGCGGCGGCTCTCTTCCCCGGCACTCAGCCGCCCGCCCCGCTCCTCCTCCTTCCCTCCCCGGTCCCTCCTCCTCTCCCACCCCCCGAGGGTTCGCACACCCCGCGGGCGGGAAGGTGCCGCCCTCGGGGCGGACAAAGGGGCAGGCCGGGCGGAAGGGGGTTGCGGCCGGCACGCGCGGCTGCGGGAGGGGCCCGCCGCGCCCTGGCCGTCGACCTGACTCCTGCTGGGCGGCCGGCGCGGCCTGGGGGCGGAGGGAGGTGGGAGGTGAGGCCGGGGCGGGGTGCCCCCCCCCCCGCCGCTGGGGCCGCAGGGGTGCGGGAGGGGGTCGCGGACAGGTCAGGGGGCCTGGGACCCATCCCACCCGGGCGGTGGTTTGAACCTCCTGCTCCGCTCGTCTCCCCCTCCAGGTTTTGACCCGACTGGATGTAAAACCTTTGGAAAATTTATATTCTGTTTCTCTGTCAGTGATAATACCTCAGAATCACCCAAAGGGCTAGTTAAACGCAGATTGCTGGGCCCCATCGCCCGAGCTTCTGCTTAAGTAGGTCTGGGGTAGGGACGGATAATTTGCATTTCCAAGTAGTTCCCACGTGATGCTGAGCTGCAGATTCGGGTACCGCACTTGAGAATCACTGCTACACCGTTCCTTCCTCACCACTCTTCCTGTAGAAGTGGGGAGAGGATCTTCCACAGGGATTCCCAAATGCACTGCTTGTGTTTTCACTGCCAAGGCAGTCTTACCTCTTTTGAAGGTAAGCTGTACATCGAGTATGAATTGGATTTTCTTGCGAGAAGCTCTAAATTTGAGACTGACCAAATGCTGCAGTGTAATCCTAGCGCCAGTGGTGCTTGAGAAAGTGAGGCTGCATACATGTGAACGCCATAGTTCAGCTGGTCATTTCCCCACACTGAAAGCCTGAACCAGAGAGATGGGTCCTGCCGCTCCAGCACAAATTCAAAAGGGAATCAAGTAATTCCCTTTTAGTATAAAGAGAATCTCCTGTCTGCTTTTCTTTATAAATTTTTGATTTTTACCGTCCTATATTCTTCATATTTTTGTTTTATATTTTACTGAGGGAACTAAAAGTGTTAAAACAGGGCACAAGAACTAGGTAAGCAGAAAAGATATTGGAATGAAGCTTTTTTTTTTTTTTGCGGTACGCGGGCCTCTCACTGTTGTGGCCTCTCCCGTTGCGGAGCGCGGGAGGCACACGGGCTTCACTAGTTGTGGCTCGTGGGTTCTATAGTGCAGGCTCAGCGGCCATGGCTCACGGGCCCAGCCGCTCCGCGGCATAGTGGGATCCTCCCGGACCGGGGCACGAACCCGTGTCCCCTGAATCGGCAGGCGGACTCTCAACCACTGCGCCACCAGGGAATCCCCAGGGAAGCCCCTGGAATGAAACTTTTTTTAAAAAGCCACATTACTGTTGAAAATTTCTCTGTTGTTTTTTTGAAAGCCTATCTATGTATTTAAAGGGAACATAATTAATCTTATCGTTTTAAATGCACCCCCTGCACTCTCAAATCTGATCCCTCCAAAAATTTTATTTGAAAATCTAGTGTGAAAGGTATTTTGACATTCCAATCCAGTGAGAGTTAGTTGAGGAAAACTCCCGAAAAAGAGACATGCTAAAGTTTTCTTATCCCCAGTGGGCGGTGTTAATCATCTGGTTTGAGCCTTGTAGGTTTCATTGTCAAATACTTGGGTTCTCTCAAAGGGAAGAAAGTTGGGGACTTGCATTCACTGTTTTTAAAGAGGAGATTAAACACAAAATCGATTTAATGGAGCATCTGTAATCTTAAATACAAGAAGTCAAGAGCTAAGGCTATAATAGAAAGGTTAGCTTTCCTCCATTGTTCACACACTCTAACTCATATTTTTGGAACTTAATTATCAATGAAAGCCACTACATCAGTGCAATACAGTATAGGCAAATTACAAGAACCTTTTACTTCTCCCAACTGGGTTTAAATTGCAAATCTTAACTGTGAACAGTGTGCTTTTGGCACTGAATATTCAATACAGTGAAATGTGTTTTAAGTGAACCACCCAAGGGCCCAGGAACATTTGCTTAATAATGATACTTTGCAATTCTATAGGGCCTTTCAGGCAAAGATCTCAAGTGGAATGCTCTTTAACTATACCCTGCATGGGAAACCTTGGGAATATTTTAAAGTGCTCACTTAAGATCTTTTGGAAAGAATCTTTAGTATAGATTTCACAGTATGGTTTTAAGAAATGAGGTACTGCCGAATTTTCGATCTCAAGGGTATCATATTCATGGGGATTTGATGGGTACTGAATATTTATTAGTTATTTAATGTGAAGCTTAAAGTGTATATTTCCCCAAACTTTTTATTTTGAAAAATTTCAAACCTACAGAAAAGTTGAAATAATAGTACAATGAAACATTTCAGTGAACACCCATATTCCTTTCATCTAGGTTAACATTGTTAACATTTTGTGACAATTGCTTAGGTTCTCTCCCTCTCTCTCTCCCTTTAGATAGATAGATAGATAGATAGGTGTCAACATACTGTATCTAAATAGGTAGATATGGATATAGAATAAAATTGTTTTCTTGTTTGTGTATTCATGTACATGCACATAGTTCTGTCCCTACCCATTTAAATTATGAACATCATTGCACTTCCCTCTTAAATGCTTCAGCACACTTCTGGTAAAAGGACATTCTTTTGTCTACCTATAATGCCTATATAGAATATATTCTTATTGTTGATTTTTAAAAAGCTTTCTACTGACTTTATTTTTGAGTTCAGAATGTCCATAAATTTTATCAGTGTTGTCTATGAACTTAGGAAACGAGATTTAAGCCAATGCTGGCATAAACAGTCTAAAATACTATTATATTACCTAGGTGTCTTGGGAATTTAAGAACCTGATTAAAGAATTATTATAGAATCAATATATACTAAGTATTTTGAAATCAGATTTCAAAAACAATTCGAGAAACAGAAGACCTTTTTGACATGCTATGGAACATGAGACGAACATTTATATTCCAATCCAAGCCCCTCTCCCCTGCAAATTTAATCTGCTTTTACCTTAATTAATGTTTGATCTAAATTATCAGAATAATTGTCTTAATTATCCACTTCATTTTGCTAGCTAGTATAGACTTGACCAAACTGAAAATAGCATTGGCAGTTATGTACTTTGAGAAGTGTATGCAGACAATTTACATAATTTAGCCAAAATGGCCAATTAATTGGTGTAATTATGAATGTCTAGACTTGGCCTTTATGGGTAAGCAGAAGAAGTAGACCCACTCCTCTTTCCAATGGTTGCCCTCCCCTAGCTTTAAAGATCCATATTTTTCTTGTATTGAATATTTTTACATTCCTAATTTAAAATATTCTCATATTTTTTATAATATAGGCATGTTAATTAAAAGTAGTTATCCAAAGACTATCAAGTACATCTTCTTGCCTCTTACAAGTGCTTGAATTATGGTATAACTTAATGTGTGATTTATCCCACTTTTGGAAATGTATATAATTACATATTTACCTCTGTAGTGTTAGTGCCTTATACTTAATATTCACTCATTAGCATCATTCTCTCTTCGATGGAAAGTCAGCTTCTAACTGCATGAAATTCCTGGAGCTCAAAGCCATCTTACAAATAAATGTTGATGAATTTTTGCAGTTTTTCAGGTGTGAAATTCATACAGCTTTATGAAAGAATTAGCGGGAACTTTAAATTTTATACATACCATTACCTTCTTGGGTTAGAATCACTGTTACTTTAACTATTTAAATGTAATTTAATGTTTTCTTTTATTCTTATGTAAATAGCTCACATTTTTAAACATGTCTCTCTACTATATTTCAATAAAGTCTTTATCTTCTAAAGCTATTTGTCAAGGCAAAGCAAAAGTGCTGATGGTTGTATTAATCCTATTAAGCCAAGAACTGCAGTATGAATAATTTTAATCAGAACTTAAGCTTCAGAAATGTACAACCTAAATTATAAAACATGTTTTTTGACAACTAGTAATGGTTATTGTCTCTGTCCCTGGGAAATTTGTTAGTACTACTCAACGTAAAGAAATTGAGAATAAAAGTACTTTTACAATTGGTATACTTGTCCATACATTGGAGAAGCTATACGTATAATGAATACTGACTTATAAATTGGGAAAACTGGTTTCTATTTCCAGTTTCCCCACTGATTCTCTGTATTAGGTTAGATGACATATCACTTAACCTGCTTGAGCCTCAGGTTTTTCATTTCTAAAATAGGGCTATTACTTGCCCTGCCAACTCCACAAGATGGCTCTGAGGCTCCAATGAGATAAGGTATCTGAATAGCCCTTTTTACGGAGCACCTACTGTAGGGAAATAAAACCCAAAAAACAAAAATAATAATCAATAGATACCTGATTTCAAGATATTTACAGTCACTGAGTAGGAGAGGAAAAGTGCAGGAAGTCACCAGCACAACATATGGTAGAGAATTGAATATGTGTTTAATGAGTTGTACAAATCATTACTTTGGGTCAGTAGGGAGTTTGAAGAAGACGAAACCTAAGGGTCTTTGGTAGATTATAAGAAGATACATGTAACAGATGTGGAACATTCTGAAGATTAAAATTTTAATTTTTCAGATTTTTGATGGGTAAACCTAAGACACATCTAGAGCTGCCCTTATTATTTGACACATGTGATAAAGCTATAGATGGAGCTGTAGCATATAATATATACATATATATATATATATATATATATATATATATATATATATATATATACACACACACACATATCATTAAAAGGTAATAATGAGTTAGGGAAAAACTAATTGTTGGTGTTTTGCTTGGATTATCGGGTAAAATGGTGTTCTGAGACTTAATCTGTAAATACTACCTTGTACCAGTATCTTGTGTACGTAAAAAAGACAGCTGGCTTAAATTTTTTTTTTCATTGAAGTAAATGGGGCTCTGAGACTGTCATTCTCTTTTGTTTGTCAGGGGTAAGGTCCTGCCCACTTTGCGACACTGCTCTACATCTGTCATTCCATTCACCAGTGAGTCTCAAAGTCAGGACACTACAGCTGTCCTGTTCTTTTCAACCTTTTCTGTGATGGAAGAGATGAGATGACTGGCTGGCTGGTCAAGGCTTCATCGCATATTCAGTACTTCTGTACAAGTACTATCCTGTAATTGTATTGTTCTCCCCTTTACTTGTAGAGCAAAACTTTTCAGTCTAAAAGGTCATTGGAATGTTTATTTTACTATGTGTCCTCATTTAATTATTTTGCTTTGAGTTGTGTTTGTTAATAAAACAATGGTGTCAAACTGTTAGCCATAATTTATGTTCTACCATGCACATTCGTGTATTTGCGTAGCCAGGAATAGTTAGTGAATGGAAGAGGAAAGGACACTCCAGTTGGAAGGTTCAAGTTAGGTTTCCTTCCAAATAAGGACTAATCTGTTGACTTCCCACAGAAGACTTGTGTACATAAGCAAAGAGTCTTTTGTGTTTGGAAGTAGCAAATTCTACTAATTCGGTATTAATGGCTTGGATTTGTCAGAGGAACTTGAATATAGAGAATCAAATGATTTTTCTATCGGTTGGTGACTGGGCTCGTTCTGGCTAAACTGCAGCTTTGAGTTGAATGGAATTGGTGGAGACAAAATCAGAGTTCCTTTGCATTTTCTTTTCCTTGGCTGGTGTGTGGTTGTGTGTTTGAATTAGTCTTTAATCATCCCAAAAGTTTTGATGGAAAAGTAGTAATTCTAATTTCTTGCCCCAGAAATTTACATCACTCTACAGGTGGGTTTGGGGCAGTTCCAGTGAAACAGATTTTAGAGCCAACAAACAGCACAAGTTCCTAGGAAGACTCCAAATACAAATTGTGGGAGAAATACATGAATTCTGAAGATATTTTCCATTTAGAAATTCAAATTTATTTTCTAGACCTAAGAGTATTTTGCCAAAGAATACCATGCCCAGCTACTTACCTTCCAGAGACTTAGTGACATAAATAACCAAGAATATAAGATTTCTACACACACTAATACATACCCAGAGATTTGAGCAGAGTAGCTAGAATTAAAACTAAAAAGAACACTAGATAAGAAAAAGAAAATAACTTTATTACTTCTTTTTAATTGTTGAGAAAAAATGAGAAGACTTTTTGTTATTTGGAAGATTAGTCTGTCAGCTCTTACTACTGTACTGTAGATTTTAGCAAGATGGGAGTCATTTAACCTAAACCTATCTGTGACTGCATCAGGACTTCAGCTTCAAGTAACTCTTAGGTTTGCCTGTTCTTTTTCTTTCAGCTTTGTTTCTATTCTAAACTGTTAAATGTTCAACAGCAGAGAAATCAGAAAATTGCCTTAATTACCCTATTATGTTCTACCCAAATCCCCAGGAAGCATTGTAATAAGGCATCTGCGAGGGTGCTATCTGATAGTCCTTGCTCAATTGCCATGAACTTGAATGCATAATCTTGAAGCATGGCCATCACATCCTTTGCATTCTCCCTTGAGTCTCAGCTGTTTTTAACCTTGGCTGTACTGTCATACTTTCTTGAGAAGGTTTCAGAAATCTTGATGTCTGGGCCTGACACTCAGAGGTTGATTTAATTCGTCTGGAATGTGGCCTGGGGATTGGGATTTTGAAAACTCCTCCAAAGAGTTTTGACAGATGATTCTAATTTACAGCTGAGGTAGGAAACCATGGACTCAAGGGTGGACTGTTTGGAGTATGCTCAAGAGCTTACTTGAGGAGTTTGGCAGCTCTTCTCCAGGTCTTTCCTGCAGGTCTTCAGTTAGAGCTGACAATCCCAAATATCTACAGGAGAGAAGCAGGTAGGGTAAGTTACCTAAATTCAGAATGGGGCCAAAGTAAACAGGATTCAGAGCCCTGTAGTTTAGACACTGTTCTCATTTAATTACCTTAATATCCTGCACTAAATGATTCCATTTGTGTTAAAACTGCTGCCTTAGATTTTAAACTTTTTTTTTTTTAAACAGAAGTGTGACTGGCCTACAATTATATGTTAGTTGCAGGTGTACAACATGTTGGTTCTTTATTTCTGTACATTACAGAATGATCACCATGATAGGTCTAATTACCGTCCGTCACCATAAAAAGTTATTACTATATTATTGACTATATTCCCCATGCTATAGAGTTCATCCCCATAACTCATTTAGTTTTCAACTGGAAGTTTGTACTTCTTAATTTCCTTCACCTGTTTCACTTATCTCCCATCCCTCTCCCTTCTGGCAACTACCTGTTTGTTCTCTATATCTATGAATCTGTTTCTGTTTTCTTATGTTTGTTCATTTGTTTTTTCAGATGCTACATGTAAGTGAAATCATACTGTATTTGTCTTTGTCTTATTTCACTTAGTATGATACACTCTAGGTCCATTCATATTGTCACAAATGGCAAGATTTCATTCTTTTTTATGGCTAAGTAATATTCCATTGTGTATAAATATACCACATTTTCTTCATCCCTTCACCTATTGATGGACACTTTAGGTTGCTTCCATATCTTGGCTATTTTAAATATACTGCAGTGAACATAGGGGTGCACATATCTTTTCGTATTAGTGTTTTTGTTTTCTTTGGGAAAATACCCAGAAGTGGAATTTCTGGATCCTATGGTAGTTCTATTTTTATATATTTTTAGGAAATTCCACACTCTTTTCTATAGTGGCTGCACCAGTTTATAATCCCACCAACAGTGCACAAGGGTTCCCTTATCTCACCAACCCTTGTTATTTGTCGTCTTTTTGATGAAAGCCATTTTGACAGGTGTGATATCTCATTGTGGTTTTGATTTGCATTTCCCTGATGATTACTGATGTTGAGCATCTTGTCATGTGTGTATTGGCCATCTGTGTGTCTTTTTTGAAAAATGTCTATTTGGGTCCTCTGCCCATTTTTAAAATTCGTTTCTTTTTTGATGTTGAGTTGTATGAGTTCTTTGTATATTTTGGATATCAACCCTTTATCAAATATATTATTTGTAGGGATCTTCTACCATTCAATAGGCCATCTTTTCATTTTCTTGATAGTATCCTTCACTGTGCAAAGCTTTTTAGTTTGATGTAGTCCTATTTGTTTATTTTTGCATTTATTTTCCTTCCCTGAGGAGACAGATGTAAAAAAAATATTGCTAAGACTAATGTTAAAGAGCATACTGCCTGTGTTTTCTGCTAGGAGATTTATGGTTTCATGTCTTACATTTAAGTCTTTAATCCGTTTTGAGTTCTTTTTGTGTGGTATGAGAAAGTAGTTATTTTGATTCTTTTGTGTGTAGCTGTCCAGGTTTCCCAGCACCATTTATTGAAGGGGCTGTCTTTTCCCCATTGTATTTTCTTGCTCCCTTTGTTGTAGATTAAATGACCATAGAAGTGTGGGTTTGTTTCTGGGCTCTCTATTCTGTTCTCTCAATCTATGTCTGTTTTTGTGCCAGTATTATACGGTTTTGATTACTGTAGCTTTGTACTATAGTTTGAAATCAGGGAGCAAGTTCTTTCTCAAGATTATTTTGGCTATTCAGGGTCTTTTTTGTTTCCATACAAATTTTAGAATTTGTTCTAGTTCTGTGAAAAATGCCATTGGTATTTTGATAGGGACTGCATTGAATCTGTAGATTACTTTTGGTGGTATGGCCATTTAAACAATATTAGTTCTTCCAATCTATGAATATGGTGTATCTTTCCATTTGTTTGTATCATCTTAGGTATTAGCTTAGGTTGTTTATTTGAGGTTTTTCTTATTTCCAGAGGTAGGCTTGTATCACTTATAAACTTTCCTCTTAGAACTGCTTTTGCCCTGTCCCATAAATTTTGGATTATTGTGTTCCCATTTTCATTTGTCTCCGGGTTTCTTTTTTTTTTTTTTTTTTTGATTTCTTTTTTTGATTTCTTCAGTGATCCATTCATTGTTTAGAAGCATATTGTTTAGTCTCTGTGTGTTGTGTTTTTTGCAGTTTTTTTCTTGTAGTTGT
>NC_041218.1:75601672-75633328 GCF_002837175.3 Physeter macrocephalus
ATATATATATATATATATATATATATATATATATACACACACACACATATCATTAAAAGGTAATAATGAGTTAGGGAAAAACTAATTGTTGGTGTTTTGCTTGGATTATCGGGTAAAATGGTGTTCTGAGACTTAATCTGTAAATACTACCTTGTACCAGTATCTTGTGTACGTAAAAAAGACAGCTGGCTTAAATTTTTTTTTTCATTGAAGTAAATGGGGCTCTGAGACTGTCATTCTCTTTTGTTTGTCAGGGGTAAGGTCCTGCCCACTTTGCGACACTGCTCTACATCTGTCATTCCATTCACCAGTGAGTCTCAAAGTCAGGACACTACAGCTGTCCTGTTCTTTTCAACCTTTTCTGTGATGGAAGAGATGAGATGACTGGCTGGCTGGTCAAGGCTTCATCGCATATTCAGTACTTCTGTACAAGTACTATCCTGTAATTGTATTGTTCTCCCCTTTACTTGTAGAGCAAAACTTTTCAGTCTAAAAGGTCATTGGAATGTTTATTTTACTATGTGTCCTCATTTAATTATTTTGCTTTGAGTTGTGTTTGTTAATAAAACAATGGTGTCAAACTGTTAGCCATAATTTATGTTCTACCATGCACATTCGTGTATTTGCGTAGCCAGGAATAGTTAGTGAATGGAAGAGGAAAGGACACTCCAGTTGGAAGGTTCAAGTTAGGTTTCCTTCCAAATAAGGACTAATCTGTTGACTTCCCACAGAAGACTTGTGTACATAAGCAAAGAGTCTTTTGTGTTTGGAAGTAGCAAATTCTACTAATTCGGTATTAATGGCTTGGATTTGTCAGAGGAACTTGAATATAGAGAATCAAATGATTTTTCTATCGGTTGGTGACTGGGCTCGTTCTGGCTAAACTGCAGCTTTGAGTTGAATGGAATTGGTGGAGACAAAATCAGAGTTCCTTTGCATTTTCTTTTCCTTGGCTGGTGTGTGGTTGTGTGTTTGAATTAGTCTTTAATCATCCCAAAAGTTTTGATGGAAAAGTAGTAATTCTAATTTCTTGCCCCAGAAATTTACATCACTCTACAGGTGGGTTTGGGGCAGTTCCAGTGAAACAGATTTTAGAGCCAACAAACAGCACAAGTTCCTAGGAAGACTCCAAATACAAATTGTGGGAGAAATACATGAATTCTGAAGATATTTTCCATTTAGAAATTCAAATTTATTTTCTAGACCTAAGAGTATTTTGCCAAAGAATACCATGCCCAGCTACTTACCTTCCAGAGACTTAGTGACATAAATAACCAAGAATATAAGATTTCTACACACACTAATACATACCCAGAGATTTGAGCAGAGTAGCTAGAATTAAAACTAAAAAGAACACTAGATAAGAAAAAGAAAATAACTTTATTACTTCTTTTTAATTGTTGAGAAAAAATGAGAAGACTTTTTGTTATTTGGAAGATTAGTCTGTCAGCTCTTACTACTGTACTGTAGATTTTAGCAAGATGGGAGTCATTTAACCTAAACCTATCTGTGACTGCATCAGGACTTCAGCTTCAAGTAACTCTTAGGTTTGCCTGTTCTTTTTCTTTCAGCTTTGTTTCTATTCTAAACTGTTAAATGTTCAACAGCAGAGAAATCAGAAAATTGCCTTAATTACCCTATTATGTTCTACCCAAATCCCCAGGAAGCATTGTAATAAGGCATCTGCGAGGGTGCTATCTGATAGTCCTTGCTCAATTGCCATGAACTTGAATGCATAATCTTGAAGCATGGCCATCACATCCTTTGCATTCTCCCTTGAGTCTCAGCTGTTTTTAACCTTGGCTGTACTGTCATACTTTCTTGAGAAGGTTTCAGAAATCTTGATGTCTGGGCCTGACACTCAGAGGTTGATTTAATTCGTCTGGAATGTGGCCTGGGGATTGGGATTTTGAAAACTCCTCCAAAGAGTTTTGACAGATGATTCTAATTTACAGCTGAGGTAGGAAACCATGGACTCAAGGGTGGACTGTTTGGAGTATGCTCAAGAGCTTACTTGAGGAGTTTGGCAGCTCTTCTCCAGGTCTTTCCTGCAGGTCTTCAGTTAGAGCTGACAATCCCAAATATCTACAGGAGAGAAGCAGGTAGGGTAAGTTACCTAAATTCAGAATGGGGCCAAAGTAAACAGGATTCAGAGCCCTGTAGTTTAGACACTGTTCTCATTTAATTACCTTAATATCCTGCACTAAATGATTCCATTTGTGTTAAAACTGCTGCCTTAGATTTTAAACTTTTTTTTTTTTAAACAGAAGTGTGACTGGCCTACAATTATATGTTAGTTGCAGGTGTACAACATGTTGGTTCTTTATTTCTGTACATTACAGAATGATCACCATGATAGGTCTAATTACCGTCCGTCACCATAAAAAGTTATTACTATATTATTGACTATATTCCCCATGCTATAGAGGTCATCCCCATAACTCATTTAGTTTTCAACTGGAAGTTTGTACTTCTTAATTTCCTTCACCTGTTTCACTTATCTCCCATCCCTCTCCCTTCTGGCAACTACCTGTTTGTTCTCTATATCTATGAATCTGTTTCTGTTTTCTTATGTTTGTTCATTTGTTTTTTCAGATGCTACATGTAAGTGAAATCATACTGTATTTGTCTTTGTCTTATTTCACTTAGTATGATACACTCTAGGTCCATTCATATTGTCACAAATGGCAAGATTTCATTCTTTTTTATGGCTAAGTAATATTCCATTGTGTATAAATATACCACATTTTCTTCATCCCTTCACCTATTGATGGACACTTTAGGTTGCTTCCATATCTTGGCTATTTTAAATATACTGCAGTGAACATAGGGGTGCACATATCTTTTCGTATTAGTGTTTTTGTTTTCTTTGGGAAAATACCCAGAAGTGGAATTTCTGGATCCTATGGTAGTTCTATTTTTATATATTTTTAGGAAATTCCACACTCTTTTCTATAGTGGCTGCACCAGTTTATAATCCCACCAACAGTGCACAAGGGTTCCCTTATCTCACCAACCCTTGTTATTTGTCGTCTTTTTGATGAAAGCCATTTTGACAGGTGTGATATCTCATTGTGGTTTTGATTTGCATTTCCCTGATGATTACTGATGTTGAGCATCTTGTCATGTGTGTATTGGCCATCTGTGTGTCTTTTTTGAAAAATGTCTATTTGGGTCCTCTGCCCATTTTTAAAATTCGTTTCTTTTTTGATGTTGAGTTGTATGAGTTCTTTGTATATTTTGGATATCAACCCTTTATCAAATATATTATTTGTAGGGATCTTCTACCATTCAATAGGCCATCTTTTCATTTTCTTGATAGTATCCTTCACTGTGCAAAGCTTTTTAGTTTGATGTAGTCCTATTTGTTTATTTTTGCATTTATTTTCCTTCCCTGAGGAGACAGATGTAAAAAAAATATTGCTAAGACTAATGTTAAAGAGCATACTGCCTGTGTTTTCTGCTAGGAGATTTATGGTTTCATGTCTTACATTTAAGTCTTTAATCCGTTTTGAGTTCTTTTTGTGTGGTATGAGAAAGTAGTTATTTTGATTCTTTTGTGTGTAGCTGTCCAGGTTTCCCAGCACCATTTATTGAAGGGGCTGTCTTTTCCCCATTGTATTTTCTTGCTCCCTTTGTTGTAGATTAAATGACCATAGAAGTGTGGGTTTGTTTCTGGGCTCTCTATTCTGTTCTCTCAATCTATGTCTGTTTTTGTGCCAGTATTATACGGTTTTGATTACTGTAGCTTTGTACTATAGTTTGAAATCAGGGAGCAAGTTCTTTCTCAAGATTATTTTGGCTATTCAGGGTCTTTTTTGTTTCCATACAAATTTTAGAATTTGTTCTAGTTCTGTGAAAAATGCCATTGGTATTTTGATAGGGACTGCATTGAATCTGTAGATTACTTTTGGTGGTATGGCCATTTAAACAATATTAGTTCTTCCAATCTATGAATATGGTGTATCTTTCCATTTGTTTGTATCATCTTAGGTATTAGCTTAGGTTGTTTATTTGAGGTTTTTCTTATTTCCAGAGGTAGGCTTGTATCACTTATAAACTTTCCTCTTAGAACTGCTTTTGCCCTGTCCCATAAATTTTGGATTATTGTGTTCCCATTTTCATTTGTCTCCGGGTTTCTTTTTTTTTTTTTTTTTTTTGATTTCTTTTTTTGATTTCTTCAGTGATCCATTCATTGTTTAGAAGCATATTGTTTAGTCTCTGTGTGTTGTGTTTTTTGCAGTTTTTTTCTTGTAGTTGATTTCTAGTCTCAAACCGTTGTGTTCAGAAAAGATGCTTGATATGATTTCAGTCCTCTTAAATTTACTGAGAGTTGTTTTGTGGCCTATCATGTGATCTATTTTGGAGAATGTTCTGTGTGCACTTGAAAAGAATGTGTATTCTGCTCCTTTTAGATGTAATGTTCTATATATATCTATTAATTTTATCTGTTCTATGTGTTGTTTTAGATTTTAAACTCTTAAAAGGCATTGTTCTTTCCTTATATAATACCATGTACCTGGAAGCACTTTGTAGATATGTTTAAATAATAGTTATTTCAGCTCTCTTTCATCATACCCCTCCCCTGACACATGTACAATAAACTCAGCCTAATGTTGTTATTATTGTATTAGGGAAAAAGTCATAAGTTGAATATTTCTCCATTGATAGTTACAGGGAAAGGAATCCTCTCTCAGAACTTTATCTGTAGAAACCTACTCTTGTACTCTTGATCTTTATCTTTAAAAAAAATTATTATAAATTCTTTATAATAATTCTTATAAACTCCTTTATAAATTCTTATTATAATTTTCCAGTTAATCCTCTGAGGTTTTTTGGGGCAGTTTACTTGTCTCTCCTTTAATCATAGTTTACAATTTCTTATTTGCATTTCATTTTGAAAGTGGAAAGTTTGTAAGTTTGGCACCAAAACCTTACTTGAATGGATGTGAGGCTGTTTTGTTTTTTTGTTTCCACTTTGTGTCACTGTTTATAAAATTTAATGTAGAAATATTGTTGATTACAGACTGCTGCATCAGTTTCTGTTATTATGTAGTATGTAGAAAATTAACTTTTCTAAAATGTGAACAATTTTAAATTCTGGAATATATCTAACCCCAGAGTCAAAGAAGGAATGTGGACTGTATTTATTCCTTTACCTTGATGTGTTTAGTTTTTTTACCTCTTTACATTCCTATTTACTGTCTAAATCCCTACTTAATAATTTTTATCGAAAATCTAATCTAAAATTATAATTATTTTGTGCATGCATTTGGCACTAAGTTCTTTTCTAGTCATGATGAGGTTGATTTTGCTACTTTTCTTGATGGTGAAGTTGATTCTGCCATATTTCTTCAGCAGAGGAAACAGCCACCAATTGCAACAAAAGCTTTATGTATTTAAGGAGAAAAATTGTACTGAAAAGAATAAAGTTGACTAGAGTTTGCCTTTATCCAAATATATTTAAATCCCTCATATAGACTCTGAAAACTAGCAAGAAAAATACTTTTGTCCTCCCTTCACCTAACTAAAGGCCACTGGGAAGCTATACCGCTGTATAGCAGGTAGCCATAACAATCAAATTATATACTTAATCTAGTCAGTTAACTACTGGTGATGATGATTATTTTAAATTGCAGCTATACTCATCATGTTGGTTTCTTTTTAATGAATAAAGACAACAGATCTAATTCCATTATCAAAAGCTACCTCAATGTAAATAGTTTCTGAAGTAAATGAGATTTAGGGACTTCTAGTTAAATCTAGCACATTGAACATGTATTCTTTCTTGTCTTCTCTTCGGAAACCTATCAAAATAATAATGGAAGAACATGAGAGAGCAAAGTAGAACCAGAAAGTAAACCAAGAAAAAAATAGTCATGGAATCCAGGAAACAATCCAACCAAAGAAAATAGGTGAAGGAAAGAGTGACAAATGGGTAATTAGGTTTAGAGAGAGCCACCAATCCATATTGAAACAGAAAGCTATGGGAGGGAGGATTTCAAGAAAAAATACAGAAGTAATGGATTATTTGATGTGCATAAACCTTTAGAAAAATTGATGAATATTTGACAAATGTTATAGCCTTTGGGGAAAAGATAGCCATAAGCACATAGAAAACTAAACCAACGTGAAATCAATGAAATTAATACCTACAGGAAAAACAAAAAAGCTTAATGAGAGAGGAAACATAATAAGAATATACCACTTAGCTCAATAGTAAACAATATATATGTAGTTGTAATATAGTAAATATCAATTATTGATCTAAATAAAATTTTTGATGTAATTATATTGGGTGGATGGGGGAGATAAATGTGTATTTTTTTGGAAGGGAGGTGAGGTGGTATAAGAGAGCTCAATCATCATTCATATCATCCATGTTAGAAAATCAACAGGTGATGTGAAAAAATTTTATATACTTACAATTTGAAAATATGTACTTAATTACTAAAAGTGGTTTCTTTGGGCTGTAGCATTTTGTTGGTGGGATGGTGGACAGAAGTGGGAATGGGATAGGGAAGCCTTTTTAATAGTATTTGATTTGTACACCATGTACATGTATTACATAGGGAAAAAGTAAAATTAATTTAAAGAAATATCTTTTAAAAAAACCCAAACATGTGGCTTGAAGAAACACCCTGAAACTAATCTTTCACTTCCAAAGCAGTTAACATGTACATGTGTGATTTTGTTTATAAGCTTTTCCAACTCAGAATATTCTTTTCAGGTTGTTATTTTGGGGAATGCAAAGTTTAAGGCCTCAGAAACTCAGTTCAATGGGCTCAGAGTTCTAATCAAACAATTAAAAAAACAACAGGTTATAACAATGAAGGAGATAATTTACTTGCAGTTTTTATTGCACCTCTTTGATTTCTTAGTGGTGAAGTGCAATGGAGTCAAGTTCCTGGGTTTGAACAAGCTCTATTTCTGAGTATGTGATCTCAGGCTAGTCGTTTTACTTCTCTAAGCATCAGTTTCTTCTCTGAAAATCGGATGATAAGAGTATCTATCTCACAGGGCAGTTGTGAGGATTAAATGAAAGGAAGTATATTACTTAGCAAAGTGTTTGGAACATCACAGGCATTACTTACTGCTTACTGCTTTTACTCTTCCTTTCCTTTCCCTTTTTCATTCTTCCTAGAAAACAGAATATTCTCTAACAGCTCTATTAATATGCATTGTCTTCTACCACTGGGTAACTAGATGCTTTTTAACTTGCCCTGTTAGACAGTTGTCTCTTTATCTCTAGCTACATCTATGTTTATAAGCACATGAATTATGGACCATTGTATGATGTACAACTGAACTAATTTCTTAATAAGTGTCTTAATTATATGTTATGCAAGAACAGGTAACTAGTTTCTGATGTTCTGAGGGAGTAAATTTAATATTAATTATAATTATCTACGACTTTCATTTGTCAAGCTTAAATTGCTATATGTATAAAATGCAATTAAACCTTTGAGTAATTTATTATCCCCATTTGACAGATGAGAAAACTGAAGAGGGTATATAATTTTTATAGGCTATATAGTTTATATCTTTAAAAAGGCACTTTGTTCTGTTATAGTATAATACTTTATATGCCTTAATTCATTTTGATTTCATTTTAGCACTGTCATAAGTGCTGCTGAATAGCTAATAAAACAATGTTTCAAAACTTGAATATGCAGTTAGTGATAACTTTGTGCCACAAATTGGATAACATTTTTGAATCCTAAAGAGCTGTAGGGCTACCCTTGGTTGCTGCAGGGTCAGTAAGGCTTTTCCCCATTGATTACTTTGATTGGTTTATTTGTACATTTATTCATTCAGTAATTATGGAGTGCTCACTGTATGATAGGCACACTGCTTGGGGCTGGGCATCCATAGTGGAAAAGGTATGGTTCTTACCCTCAAGCAGCCCAGTAGGGAGATCTCTCTGTATGCATTTGCAGCACGATGTTGTCAAGGACATAAGGCAAATGTGAACAAGGCTCCCAGAATACTAGCACCTAGGTGTATCCAGAGAAAGTCAGACCTGGTGACCCCAGGCAGATTGCATTGGCATTACCCTTTAAAAAAACTTTTCTCAGGGAAAGGGCCATGACATTTCCCGCTCCTTTCTGGCAATAGCCCTTCTGACTACCTGCCCCCCTATCCCAAGCCCCCCAGTTTCTCTCAGATCCTCTACTATGAGGGTCGATATTCTAATCTCAGTCTTAATCTTAATGAATGGGCCTTTAGTTGCTAAGGCTTTTGGCTTGTTGGCTTTGGATACCAATTTTCAAGTGAATAGCAGACTGGGATTAGTTTTCTGGGGTCCAGCTCATGGAGGCACTTGACAAACATGACTACAAATTCTATGCTCCATCACCACATTATACTACCTCTGACTCCACATTTTCAGTGTCTCTATAAATAGGAGGAATATGGGATTTCCATAATGATCCCCTAATGACTTGCATTAGCTTGTTGGTGTTGCCCTGGTCTGTCCATTGTCCTTGTGACTTCCTGATATTGGAATGTTACAGATAGGTGTAGTGTGACCACAATGGCTGACGTATCATCCAAAAATTTAAGGTGGAGTGTACTGGCTAAGAGTACAGTGATTTGAATGTTGGCTCTTGTTCATGGTCATCTTGGGTGAATTACTTAACTCTCTATGTGCAGTTCCCTTATCTGTGAAAGGAGAATATAGTAGTATTAATTTCATAGAGTTGTGAAGAATAAACCATTCTAAGTGCCTAAAGCAGACTGTTTGGCTTTACTGTTTGCTCTATCCTTGCTGGGCATGAATTTTTGCAGAGAATACAAGTAGGCAGAGGTTGCTAGCACTTCTTCTGTATCTTCCCTCTATTGTGGTTGATCAGAGGATTGTGCCCTTTCTCCAGCATGTCTCACTTTGGTATTTGCCTCATTTCCAGAGACTGGATCTACAGATGGAGACTTTCCCACTGTCCTTCCGTCCCTGAAATTGCAGTTACTGTGAGATTTTATAAGTAAGACTCGGGGATATATTAATTGGGATATTGGGAACTCATTGAATTTCACTTGTTTGGTGGTTATTTCCCAGGAGTCCTTTCATATTTTTATATGAACTTGCATCCACAAGTATATCATAGCACCAAGCGAAAATTTATACAGGGCCTCAAAAATTGTGAATAGGTTAGTAACATCATTCCCAAAAGTGTGTGTTTAAATGTTATTTTATATAGTATGGAGTACTTAATAATTAAGAGTATGACAAATATTGCTTTTTTTCTATTATATAAACAAAAGTAATGGATTGTTGTGACTTTGAAAATACAAAAGTAACTTTTTTGCAAGTAAGAATAGTGTGGAATATTTTTATTGAATCATATGTGTATTTTAATCATAGATTCCATAAAAATCCCAACATTTTAATGCTAAAATTTCAGCTACAAAAATGATCATTTGCTTACTTATATTTTGATAATAGATATTTTACATCTCTTTAAGAATTTTTTCTCTTAAACTTAGTTTTTACTAATTATATAATTTTTTTAAAGCTTTAATCAGCAAGCATAATTTTCTAAATATCTGCTTAGTGTTTTTTCCAGTTTTATTGAGAAATAATTGAGTATATCACTGTATAAGTTTAAGGTGTGCAACATGATGGTTTGATTTACATATGTTGTGAAATGATTACCACAATAGGTCTAGTTAACATCCATCATCTCACACAGATTAAAAAAAAAAATCTCCCTGTGATGACAGTGCTTAGGACCTACTCTTTTTGTTTGTTTGTTTTGTTTTGTTTTGTTTATGCATGCTATATTTATTGGTATGTACTGCATTGGAAAATACAGCTGAGAAATTTTTTTTTTAACATCTTTATTGGAGTATAATTGCTTTACAATGGTGTGTTAGTTTCTGCTTTACAACAAAGTGAATCAGTCATACATATACATATGTTCCCATATCTCTTCCCTCTTGCGTCTCCCTCCCTCCCACCTTCCCTATCCCACCCCTCTAGGTGGTCACAAAGCACCGAGCTGATCTCCCTGTGCCATGTGGCTGCTTTCCACTAGCTATCCACCCTACGTTTGGTAGTGTATGTATGTCCATGCCACTCTCTCACTTCGTCGACCTACTCTTAACAACTTTCCCATATATCATACCCCATTGTTAACTGCAGTCACCATGTTGCACATTATATCCCTAGTATTTATTTATCTTATAAGTGGAAGTTTACACCTTTTGACCACCTTTCTCCAATTCCCCATCCCTCCACCCCCACTTTTGGTAACCACAAATCTAATCTCTTTTCCTATGAGTTTGGTGTTTATTTGTTTTATAGGTTCCACATATAAATGAGATCACACAGTATTTGTCTTTCTCTGTCTGACTTATTTCATTTTGCATAATGCCTTCAAGATTCATCTATGTTGTTGCAAATGGTAGAACTTCCTTGTTTTTTATGGCTGAGTAATATCAATATCACAACTTCTTTATCCATTCATCAATTGATGAATCCATAGGTTGTTTCTATGTCTTGGTTATTGTAAATAATGCTTCTATGAACATGGGGACACAGATATCTTTTTGAGTTAGTGTTTTTATTTCCTTTGGATATATTCCCAGAAGTGGAATTGCTGGATCATATGGTAGTTCTATTTTTAATTTTTTGAGGAACCTCCATACTGTTTTCCATAGTGGATGTATAAGTTAATAATCCCACAATGGTGCACAAGGGTTTCCTTTCCTGCATATCCATGCCAGCATTTGTTATCTATTGCCTTTTTGATGATGGCCATTCTAACAGGCATGAGGTAATATCTCATTGTGGTTTTAAGCTTTAAGAATTTTTTAAAACAGAATTTTTCATGGACAACTCTTTGACCTTTTGTTGTTTTTGGCTATACTTTGCGGCACACGGGACCTTACTTCCCAGACCAGGGATTGAACCTATGCCTCCTGCAGTGGAGGCACGGAGTCTTAACCACTAGACTACCAGGGAAGTCCCTTCATGAGACAACTCTTAAAGAAAGAATATTTGATGCAAAATTTGAAATACTTGTTCGCCTTGAAAGTAGATCTGGAATCAACTTGAGGTCTAAATGACACATATAAGTACAAGAGTCAAAGATGTTGTTTGCTGAGTTACTAAGAGGCTAAAATTAGTCATCTCCTAGAACTTTGTATGTATATCTCCCTCATTGGTTTGAAAGTTCTTTGAGAGCAATGACAGTATCTTAGGCTTCTTTATTTCCCTCCCAGCATACATTATCTTGCCTTGCACATAGAAAATACTAAATGAATACTCAAATGAATTAAATGAACATCAAGCATGATGAAATTGAGGTCTGAAGTTTTTGGAATGAACTCTAATTTAATTTTTTATCTGGGTCTAATAATTCTTATTCATATTATTTTTAACCTCTATCACTTTTGGTTAGGTTGTAGAAGATCAAGCTTTGAGTTAATTTGCAACATTAGACAGGGTTCATCATGTTGTTTTGGAAAAAAATAAATAAAATACTGGGTTTGTGGACAAGATATGCTCAGTGAAATATTTTGATGAACATATATCTCTTCAAAGTATCATTGTAAAATAATGGTTTGGATGAACATAAGGAATCATTTGTGTAAGGTAGACTGCTTCTAATTCTGTTTTTTAGGAACACTAAATATTGACATAAAATGGAATGAAATTAATATTCAAAATACATAGTGTCTTTGGTTCTTTTAAAATCTTGACTTCTTTTTTTCTTCCTTTTTTTTTTTTAATGGCTACCGTAGCACTTGGAAAATCATATACACTTCAGTCCCAGAAATAGTGATATTTCCAAAGCAAAACATCTTCTATTTACATATAAATATCCTCATTCAGCATGACTGAATACCTTTCTCATTTATAATGAAGTGACAACAACCACAACAATCAAATTCCAAGACATAGATACTAAATTAAAGTGACTGAGCATATCTCAGGATCAAAAAACAATCTTTCAGAAAATTCAGCCTGGTCCCACTGTATAGTCCTTTTTTTTTTTTTTTTTTTTAAAGAAACCTTCATTTTTTTTCTTTTTAAAAAAAAATTTATTTATTTATTTTGGGCTGTGTTGGGTCTTCATTTCTGTACGAGGGCTTTCTCTAGTTGTGGCAAGTGGGGGCCACTCTTCATCGCGGTGAGTGGGCCTCTCACTATCGCGGCCCCTCTTGTTGCGGAACACAGGCTCCAGACGCGCAGGCTCAGTAGTTGTGGCTCACAGGGCTAGTTGCTCCGCGGAATGTGGGATCTTCCCAGACCAGGGCTCGAACCCGTGTCCCCTGCATTAGCAGGCAGATTCTCAACCACTGTGCCACCAGGGAAGCCCTATAGTCCTTCTTAAAGCTATCTTGAATTACTGCCAGATCCCTGGGTATGATTTTGCAATCCCAGTCAAATAATTCATAAGACTTTTGGAAGAGAATATCGCAGCTTCCTGTCTCAAACAGTGACACAGAGGGAGTGTTGATCTATTTTCACTATACCATCTATCTCTTGCTGAGAGACGAATATTTTGAATTTATAAAGTGACCTATAGAAGTCAGTGAACATTGTGGTTTCACATTAACCACAATATTGTTATTTCAAATGTAATGTACTAGTTCATCACAGTCCATCTTAACCCTTTTACGTCTGCAAGGCAGCAGGAAGCCTGTTTATGTGGTCAGTTAAATGGCTGTTGACTTTGACTTACATATTTTGTGTCATGCTCTTATCACTGAACTTGAAATATCTTTTAAAAAAAATCAGGACACAAAAAACTGAGCACAATTTATTCTGCAATTTTTAATTTTTAAATTTAAAATAGTCCATTTATTATTTTGTTATTTAATCTTTGAATAAATATCATTTATCTATCACTTGCACTACCAATTTAGCATGATCTTATAAATCATTTCTCTTCTATTACATGCATTTTTGTATCTTCCATTTTTGACTCTTTATCCCCCCATTGATGCAGCATGATTCCATAAAACTGTTAAAGGACTAAAAGTATCTCAACTAGAATGAGCAAGAATAAAGATCGGTACCGGTGATTTTCATAAAGTTTACAGTACTTCAGCTCCTGCATTCAATGAATTATTTATTTTTTAAAGAGATTCCATAAATCTTTGACTTCAATACATGATGATTTCTATAGAAGGAATGATAAATAATGTGATTGGGGTATGACTGGAAAAATAATTATTTTGCATATTTGAATTAAGTTCATTTTTACAGAGTGTAAGAAAAATTAATAAATTGAATTAAAGAATCTTCCAAGATTGTCCATTTAATATTAATACTTATAATTATTGGTTTTGTATTAATATTCAATCACTGTTACATTTTAAGAATCTAAACTATATGAGGTTAGTTATTGGTTAAACATCTACCATCTGATAGATGGTAGTAGCTGCTAAGAAGGTGCTCAGATATAGGGTCTAAACTAGGCATCCCCAACTTTGCCAAAGTAAATAGGGAAGTGGTTTTGCTTAAGCGAGGGTAAGGATCTTTTGCGGAGTGCAAGTGGAATTAGTACCAACAAGTTTACCAAAGAATCAGAGTTGGAGGCCTTGGAGCCTTAGGTAACTCAATTTCATTGCCCTGATGATGTTGAAGAATGTTCTTGGAAAACATGGCTGCTGCAGAATTGAGGTCAGTATATGCCATCACTATCTGAACAGTACAATGGGGTGTAAGCAGAGGCTGTGATCCTAGACCACTGCTCCAGCGTGATATTAGAGCTGCCTCAGCTTGCCTTTATAGGTTTCCAACATCCTTTCTATGCCAATTTGTGCCCCACGCCAAATGTCTCTCTGGTAATGAGCTTTTATGGGACCCTTATAAAGCCTATGATCTGAATGGCAAAGTATTGGAGTTAAGTTTTGCCATCTCTGATTCCCCTACTCTGGAGCTAGACAGATGGCAGAAATGGAATTCCTTTTAAATGGAATTATGAGTACATGAAAATGAGGAGCATATGAAGCAGAGCATGGATCCACTTATTGAGTTCTCTTTTTGAATTGTTGGATATGGGGTAGAAGGAAAGGCCTTGGCAACCTGGATGAGAGTGAGAGGGGTAGAATATGGACAGGGTATATACCCACAGAAGAGGGTGGCTGAGGTCACTGGACCATTGGTAACCTATGTTGCCTTGTATTGGAACATACCAACAACTCCAAGCCCTTGGCCTTTACTCTTCACTTGTTGGAATGCTTCACTTCCTCTCTTGTTTAGTGGAATCCTGCGCATCCCTTAAGGCCCTACCCTCCTCACCTTGCTTCTTCCTTTTCCCATCCTGCCCCTTCATTGTCTGAAGACTGCCAGCCCTATCTCCTGGGTTCTTGCACTGAATTTCTCTTATGGCATGTAGAGTTAGTTCATGATTACTTTCTTTTCTAAATTGAGATATCCTTATGGAAGAGACCTTATGTTTATAATCTTAGAGCATAACACAGTGGGTGACATATAATCTATATATGATCAATGTTCTTATAGTGAATTGGTACTCAAAATAGCTGTTTAAATGACTCCAGAGAAAACAGAAAGGACTGGATTGCAGTAAGTTTTTTCCTGAAAAGTTGCATGTAAACATGAACTATATTCTTTTATGATATACATAGACTTGTTTGGTTGATACCTGGGAGAAAGAATTGGCCAATGCCAAAACCAGCAGACTCCACTGTCAAATACCAAAGAGCCCAGTGAAAGTCAACAGAGAACTTGCAATTAAAAATCATTCCAGGGCTTCCCTGGTGGCGCAGTGGTTGAGAGTCCGCCTGCCGATGCAGGGGACACGGGTGAGCGGCTGGGCCCGTGAGCCATGGCCGCTGAGCCTGCGCGTCCGGAGCCTGTGCTCTGCAACGGGAGAGGCCACAACAGTGAGAGGCCTGCGTACCGCAAAAAAAAAAAAAAAAAAAAAAAAAAAAAAAAAATCATTCCACCAAGGAAACTAACTCCCTGGGATTTAGAAGCTGTCAGAGAGAGGTCAGAGAAAACCAGATTTACAAGAGTTTGTAAAATAAAGGAAAACAAATCAGGCATTTCTTCAGAAAAGAGCTCTCTTACAGGATGGTAGAAAAGCAAGCAAGCAAGAAAGGAAGGAAGGATGAAAGGAAGGGAGAAATGGATTGTTTCTACTACTCTTTTCCAGGACTTTCCTAATCAACTCTTTTTTTTAATATATATAACAGCTTTACTGAGCTGTAGCTCACATACCATAATAGTCACCTATGTGAAGTGTACAATTCAATGTTTTTTAGTATATTCATAGGGTTGTGCAACCATCACCACAGTAAATTTTAGAGCATTTTTATTACCCCCAAAAGAAAACCCACGCCCTTTAGCTGTCACTTCCCAAACTTCCCATCTCTTCCTCACCCCTAGCCCGTCAGAGTTACTACTTTCTGTCTCTATAGATTTGCCTGTTTTGGACATTTTATATTAATGGAATCATATGACATGTAGCCTTTGTGACTGGCTTCTTTCACTTAGCATAATGTTTCCAAGTTTCATCTATATTGTAGCGTGTACCAGTACTTCATTCATCTTTATGAATGAATAATATTCCATTGTATGGATATATGACACTTTGTTTGTCGATACATCAGTCAGTGGACATTTGGGTTGTTCCCACCTTTTGGCTAAAGTGCATAATGCTGCTCTGAACGTTCAAGTACAAGTTTTTGTGAGGACATATGTTTTCATTTCTTTTGGGTATATCCCAAGGCCTTTTTTCCCGATGCTCAGAAGGCAAAGAGCCTCCACACATACAGCCAAGGCCCTTCTGTAAGGGTGGTGGTGGTGTGGTTTTGTTTAAATATGACCCCTGAGCCCCTGACTCCAAACCTGACGGGGTAAGCCAAAATTTACTCAACCTTCAAGGCCTACTCCATGCATTTATGCATTCAATATTTATTTAATCCCTACTCTGTGCCAGGAACTGTGCTGTGTGCTGGGAATGCAATAGGAAACAACAAAACCAAAGTTATTATCAGAACTTATTTATATTTTGGACAAATAAAATTCTGATAACTTGTTGAAATGAAAGAGGATGGACTAGGATTAGACAATCTAGGTTCAAATCCTATGCCCTTAGTCTGCCAATTTCTTGTTCTGTAATGTTGGGCAAGTGATGGAATTCTTTAATGTTTCCTAGTCTGTGAAACAGATATAATATTTTCTACCTCATGGAGCTGTGAGGATTCAGCTTAATAATATACATTCTGTAATATATAACAACATGTTACTAATTACTGTTCTTTTTAGTCTTCTAGTCCTGATGAGACAGAGGAGGGCTGTAGTCAGAGGGGCCAGACTGTCTCGGCTGGATCTTAGCTCTGCCACTTACTTGCAAGGTTGTTGTGAGGAAAAATGAGTTAATACATGTAAAATATTTAGAATAGTGCCTCACACATAATAAGCACTCAGTAAATATTAGTTATTATTTATGAGGTAGACTGACATGGTAGAATCTTTCGCTTTTAAATTTCTATTAATTTTTTAATGCAAAAGCTCCTCTCTGCTTAAAAAATTCACAGCATTTCCCTTTCCCCAGTAACTAGAAGCAGATTTCACAAGCAAGTAAACATTTCACGAGTAAATGTAAACATTTCTAGGGGATGAGTGGTCTCAAAGACTTGCTATGTCACAAAATCAGGGTTGTCATTTGCAGGGTTGCAGAGCCAGCAATAAATTAATGAGGCTGAAAATTACCTCAATAAGTACATGAATGTCAGACGTAAGATATAAAGTATGCTTTACATTTTCCCAGGCTACTTTCTGGATAAACAAGGAGCTCATTGTAAACATCCCAAGATTGAATATTTAACTCTGGCAACACTTATCAGATGTTAAGTTGCAGATAAGGTCCAAATCTTTTTGTGTGTGAAACACTGATGGCATTTTATTCCTTTTGCTTCCTAGTTTCCTTTAATAAACTGTGTGTTTAATTGCTTAAGACCAAAATTCATTTATTAATATTACTAATATTTGTAAGGATTCATGGACGGTTAACTTAATTGGTTAGCATTAGTCATATTTGGATACCAGTGTGGATGTGTGAACTTTGCCCCATTTAACAGTTAAGGCCTGTATCCTCTATCCATTACCTATGTCCTCACAAATGTATGACATTCATTATCATGAGAAAAATCTGAGTCTTCAAGGGAAATATATTAGCTAAAGTCAAGCTGTTATAACAAACAGATGCTAAATACAATGGCTTAAAGAACATAGAGGTTTATTTTTCTCTCTTGTATATAACAAGGAGAACAGTTCAGGGCAGCTTGGCTCCATAAGATCATTCAGGGACCCAAGCACCTTTCTTCAGCTTGCACAAGCATCCCTTAGGGCTTTGTTGCCATCTGCTTGATCAAAGTGGGATTGCCTCCTAACCAGTTCCCTTCAACTGGAAAGGGAAAAGAAGACATGAGGAAACATGCCCAGTGTCCTAAGGCTCAGACCAAGTGGCATTTATCTCTCTCCTCACATTGTGAGGCTACACCTAACCACAACTAACCACAAGGGATGCTGGGAAATGTCTAGCTCCATAGTCATATGCCCAGAAATAGAAGGAAAATAGAATTTGGTAGATTGCTAGCCGTTTCCCCATATATATTATTTTGTTGATTTGCAGAATTATATCTCCAAGATAAATAATTTGTTATTTCAATAAACTTTTTCTTTCACTCATTCATAGCAACTCAAACCTGCTTTCATAGTCCGTTGGTTTGCTATTTTATCATGCTATGTGGAGAACAAAACTCATGCTTGGGAGGAAAGTACTCACTGATTTGGGCCGAGTTTTCTTGAACAAAGACAGATAGCCCAAGAAGCTTTTGGATGAAGAATACATTTTCCTCAGGGGCCAAAGATAAATACTTACTACTTGGGGATATCAAGAAACTATAATGAATGTAAAAGCACTTGGGAAAGTGTAAAGCCTTGTACAAATGCAAGATTGTTATTATTATAGTATTATTATCACACAAGTGCAAGTGTTCTATTCTTTATAGGATATTATGTGAATTGGCTTAAGAAAGAGTTGAGCTCCATATACAGACATTTTGTTCTTTACCTTTCCAGTTCACTTTTCCAGTCTATCCTAGAGAGTTCCATGTGCTCTGCAAAGGTGACTAAAATATGATGATAAATATAACAGACTTTGTCACAGAAATGAATAATATAGCTAAACCCTTTGCTTTCATTATCATAATCTATATATTTATGCAGTTTTACCTTCTTGTACTGAACTCATAAAATTTCCTATATTGTTAATACACTAGTTTCCCAAAATTATGTTTATTTCTTACAATTTGGTCTTACTCTTTCAGAAAAACCTTCTTTAAAATATACTTTTGTTTACTGTGATACTGGCTTTTTCATCCAAGATTCTCATAATTGTTTAGAATGTTCTTTGGAGAAGAAACAATTCCATAGACAGATCTCCCAACAAAAGGAGCTTGTTTGTCCTGTGGCTGTGTGCCTGTTCTAGTGAGTGAGAAGAAACCTGTAAACATTTTGCCTCTTCTTGGGAAAAGGAAAAAAAAAAGCCATTTATTTTTAAAATAACCAATTCATTTTTTCTTATAATATGCTCTATTATCATTGTTGAATGATGTGATTGTTGTCAAACAATAATTACTTCTTATAATTGCCTGTGATTTTTATTTTTGCACTCTTTATGTGGAATTTTCTCTCAATCTCCAGGAAAAACAAATGGAAGAGGAACTTTACAGTAACAATCGTACCTTTAGAGTGTCCAAGAATATAAGAGAGTATTAAGAGAGTGAAAAACTTAAGTTTTTGTTAATTAGGTAATCCCTGCATATTAGAAGACTTGAAGCATGAAGAAACATTTGCTTCCAAAAACTCACATTCTAATCTTAGAAAAATTGGACCAAGCTGAACAGATGAGTAGATAAAGTTAGTTTTGCCCCTCATGGAAAAATGTGTTGCTTTTAGAAAGTACCTCTCCTTAGTCACGGAAACAGTAGCCTAGATCTTACTTGGGTTAATTTTATACACCACTCCTATTGTTTTAAGAATGTTTGTCCTCTACAAATGTCTCTTCTTTCAAAAGTAAGCCCATTTGGGGATTATGGTAATCTTTGTTCCTGATTAAAATTTCTCTATCCTGTTTCTTTGTATTTTACCTTTCACAGTAGCTTAATCCAAATTCTGTGGTTTTGTGATTAACTCTGAATATGGAATCTTGGTGTAGGTTTCATGAGGCTCATCTGAACATGGAGCACGTCTCTTTGTTTCATTTAAAATTTCTGCAGTAGCACTGATTTACCTTACCTTTAGTTTTGTTCACTAAGCGAAGAATTTTCTTTTGAGTTTTTTTTTCCCATTTCTTAATTGGTCTGCTCTGGTGGGTGATTTTGGGGATTTGTTTTTGTTGTCATTCAAAGCACCAATCAGTAATTCATAAAACTGATTTTCTTTATTTCTTACAATTAAAATAAGCAGTGACATTTAGCCATCTACAAACCCTACCCGTACTGTCCCTAGTGTTAAGAAAACTGATTAGTTCCGCAGCCCTGCCAACACCTCCCAGCATTCACCTATAATGGGTCATAAACTTGAAAGCCTCCCAGGCCTCTTTCCCTGTCCCTGGGTGAGGCTTGCAGGGTGGAGGAGGGGCACCAAGCCCAGCAGAGAATGAGTGAGAAACACTGACAGAATAACAGGGGGAATGGAAAAAAAGAACTTAAGAGGATTATAACAAGAAAGGAAGCATTTGGAGTCCTGGGAGGTGATGCCAGTCAGGATCTCTGAATTGCTAAGAAAAAAGAAAATTTTCCTGTCTACTTATAGGCCTTGGTCAAGGAATTTCTTTTTCCCTCTCATATCCCTTTCTATCTTTCTTCCTGAGAAGTGATGGTCCTGCACATCAGGAGGGAAGGGACCGGGCCAACCTCTCCCAAGAAGGACATTTCCTTGAAAAGTGGCTTTGATTTGACATTTTCATGGTGTAGGAAGGGGCAATCAGGAGAGGCGTGAGTTTTAGCCAGATAAACTGATGACATCTGAAAAAGGCAGGCCAACATGACTCCTAGTGGAAGGTAGAAAATTGCCATTCAATTGTGGCTATTCAGTTTGGGGCGTTCTAAGAAAGGCTTTTCCACAAAAAGCCTTGAACTTTCGTGAAGGAAGGTCAGGCAACATGGATCATTTAAATGAAGATTTTAATCTTGAAGTGTATTTTGATTATATTAGATTGTATAGGTCTTTTTTTTTCATGAACATGTAGCAAATATTCAGTGCTAGAGATTACTGTAGTTTTGAATTTTAAAAAATATTATTAGACTCGTTACTAATCACATAATTTTCTCTCATGAGCCTATTTCTAGTGCTTATAATTTAGATAGCAGATTGGCAGAAATATTCAAAATCATAAATATGTATAACTACTGATTGTAGAGGTGAGAATGCTATTTTTTTAAACAACGGGAGAAATTTGCTTAGAATTTGCTTAAAGAATAGTGCCAAACAATTCATAAATACTTATGATGTTTTAATGTCCTACAAAAGCATTGAGGCAGCAGCAAAGAGGTAACTGTTAAACATAATCCTTCAGTAACAGTGGAGCTTTGGGGCAGAGATGGGAGGAATTCCACTAATAGCTGACAACTGTAGGAATCCACAGAAAATTTCTTTATTTAGGACCATAATACCAATGGACATGTGTGTCTACATAACATTACTGTTTTTCCTAGAATTTTTAAAGAATTAAGACTTTATTTTTTAGAACTTTTTTTAAGGTTCACAGCAAAATTGAGAGGAAGGTACAGAGACTTCTCATATACCTCCTGCCCTCCACATTCATAGCCTCCTTCATTATCAATATCCCCCACCGGGGCTTCCCTGGTGGCGCAGTGGTTGCGCGTCCGCCTGCCTATGCAGGGGAACTGGGTTCGTGCCCCGGTCTGGGAGGATCCCACATGCCGCGGAGCGGCTGGGCCTGTGAGCCATGGCCGCTGAGCCTGCGCGTCCGGAGCCTGTGCTCCGCAACGGGAGAGGCCACAGCAGAGGGAGGCCCGCATACCACACACACACAAAAAAATCCCCCACCAAAGTGGCATGTTTGTTACAACTGATGAACTTACATTAACACATTGTAATCACCCAAAGTCCATAGTTTATGTTACAGTCCACTCTTGGCATTGTACAATCTATGGGTTTGGACAAATTTTAATGATATGTATACATCATTATGATATCATATGGAATATTTTCACTGCTTCAAAATCCTCTGTGTTCCACCTATTCATCTCCCTCTCCCTTCCAACTCCTGGAAATCACTGAACTTTTTACTGTCTCCATAGTTTTGCCTTTTCAAGAACGTCATGTAGTTGGAATCGGACAGTATGTAGCCTTTTCAGACTGGTTTCTTTCACTTTGTAATATGCATTTAAGATTTCTCCGTGACTTTTCATGGCTTGATAGCTCATTATTTTCAGTGCTGAATAATATTCCATTATCTGGATGTACCATAGTTTATGCATCCATTCACCTACTGAAGGATATCTTGGTTGCTTCCAAGTTTTGGCAATTATGAATAAAGATGCTATAAACATTCATGTGCAGGTTTTTGTGAGGACATGAGTTTTCAATTTATTTGGGTAAATACCAAGGAGCACAATTGCTGGATTGTATCATAAGAGTACGTCTAGTCTTATAAACAGGTACCAAACTGTCTTCCAAAGTAGCTATACCATTTTGTAATTCCACCAGCAATGAATGAGAGTTCCTGTTGCTCCACATCCTCACCAACATTTGGTGTTGTTAGTTTTCTGGATTTTGGCCATTTTAATAAGAATGTAGTAGTATCTTACTGTTGTTTTAATTTGTATTTCCCTGATGACATATCATGTGGAACATTTTTTCATATGCTTATTTGCCACCTGTATATCTTCTTTGGTTAGGTGTTTGCCAAGGTCTTTGGCCATTTTTTAACTGGGTTGTTTGTTTTCTTATTGTGGAGTTTTAAAAGTTCTATACATATTTGGGTAACTGTCCTTTATCAGTTGTTTTTTGCAAAAGTTTTCTCCCAGTCTGTGACTTGTCTTTTCATTCTCTTGACATTAACTTCCCCAGGAGAAGTTTTTAATTTTAATGAGGTCAGCTTATTAATTGTTTCTTTCATGGATCATGCTTTTGGTATTGTATCTAAACAGTCATCACCACACCCATCTAGGTTTTCTCCTGTGTTATCTTCTAGGAGTTTTATAGTTTTATATCTATTTGTAGTATAGGAGTTGATATTTTTAGGTCTGTGATCCATTTTGAGTTAATTATTGTGAAGGGTGTAAGGTCTGTCCAGATTAAATTTTTTGCATGTGGATATATACATAAGCACACATAATCAAGTACATTGTTGGTATTGTTTTTGTGAACATATTGCTATCCATTAGATCAATAAAGAATAAGAAAAGTAAAAGTTTTAATTATACCTTTACTTGTTCTTTCTTTGATGCTCTCCCTTTCTTTATGTAGATGCAAGTTTTTGGCATATTTTTTTCCTCCTCTCTAAAGAACTTCTTTTAACATTTCTTGAAAGACAGGTGTGTTGGCAACAAATTGCTTCAATTTTTGTTTGTCTGAGAAAGTCTTTATTTCTTTTCACTTTTTTTTGTTTGTTTGTTTGTTTTGTGGTACGCGGGCTTCTCACTGTTGTGGCCTCTCCCATTGTGGAGCACAGGCTCCGGATGTGCAGGCTCAGCGGCCATGGCTCACGGGCCCAGCCGCTCCGCAGCATGTAGGATCCTCCCAGACCGGGACACGAACCCGTTTCCCCTGCATCGGCAGGCGGACTCCCAACCGCTGTGCCACCAGGGAAGCCCATGCACTATATTTTTATACTGAGTAGCTTAAGGGTAATAGGGCATGATGGTCTTGGTTCAGGTGGCTCTTGACTACAAATTAATCAACTTGGTTGTGATAATTGTCAGAAGCTACAGGACATTATTATCAGTGGGTTGCACTTGATCAGCAGCTAGGCTGAGTGTTGCAGCTGAGGTTTGAGATGGAACTAGGAGCACTTCCAGCCCTTCCGATGGTAAGATCTGATATCAGCCTCCTACCTTTCTCATTTCATCTTGTATGATTTCTTCCCGGCTCACTCTGCTCCAGCCTGACCACCTTCTTTCTGTTTCTTAAATGGAGCAAGATTGTGCCTGCTGCAGCTACTTTGCATCAGCTGTTTGCATTTCTCCCAGATTTTCCCATGCGGAACTCACTCCATCCCATCAGTAACTCATCTCATCAGTAGCTCATCCCATCTCAACTCGAATCATCTTCTCAGAAAGGTCTCTTGCATGGCAGTCCTCCCGTCTCTCACCCCCAGTTATGATCAAGTTACTCTGTTTTATTTTCTTCATAGCATTTGTCACTCTGGAAATTTTCTCTGTTATCTTTTTTTCTTTTCCTTTGATGGCATTCCCTACTAGAATGTAAGCTCCATGGAAGCTGGACCTTACTTACTTAACACTGTATCCCTAGCACCCAAAACAGTATGTGGCACTTAGTAGGAACCTGATAAATAAGTATTTAATAAATGAATAAAACAAATTCTTATCCAGTGCCCCATTCTTGCTTTTCTCACCTGTCACATTTGATCTTATTTGTTCAAGCTCTCCATTTTCCAGACCAATATAAACTAAAAGAGGTATAAAGTAAACAGCCTCAGATCCCCCTTCAGGTCAAGGCGGGGCCCAGGGTGTGGGTGTGTAGTGTTGGTGGTGGTGCAGTGGTCACCAGCCCAGCACAGGGTTCTGCAGACCCCTCTCCTGATCAGGACAGAGAGTCTTATAGGCTGCTCTTAGATGTGGAACTCTGTGTCCCCAAATGACCTTGAGACCCTGCAGTGGTCACAGTTACACCTTCTTCCATTGGTTGTAGTTTTCAGGACTGTCCTGCTGCTTGTTTTCTAACACCCCCTTGTGTCTTGACAAGGATCCCCTCCACATGGACAAAATGCCTAGATGACAGCCATCTGCCATCCACTGGCTCACTTTCCTTCCTAGCAACTTCTGCCTATTCCCCCACCCCCATTCAACTTAATTACTGCCTGACAGTCCAGAAAGTGCCTGTAGGCTGGGGAAAGCAATGCCAGTACTCAACCTTGCTGAGAGTTGCTTGCTTTTGGGGAAAAGAAAAAAGGTTGATAGTAAATAGCTTCAGTGAAACTTGAAGTTCTTGCTTTGCTTTTGGAGTAAGCATTTCTTATGTCACTTATGCTTTATTTTAAATGCAGTGAATACATGCAACATTGATGTGATCCGAAGGGTCTAACAAATTGATTGAAATTTCTGATTTCGCCTTTCTTTCTGCCTCTTGCTTGCTTTTATTTGTTTGTACCTTAAGAATCTAAATGTAGGAATTCTGATACCTTTCCTAAAATCCAACTTGTCTTGATACCATGCCCTTTATGGACTACATGAACTAGCTTCTTTGGCCTCTAGTGACAGCAGGCAGGAGGGAAGAAAGTGAAGTTAAGGTATGTGTTCTCCTAGCTCCCGGCCCTGCTGGGTTGACAGGCAGGCCACAGCTCCTGCTGTGGGGACTTTCTGAGCTACAGCTGCTCCTTCTGGGTCCTAGTACCTGCTTTTCCTTTTGCCTCATTAGGACTAGGGGTGGTAACAGTGTCCCACTGTTGCTACTTTCTGGGTGCTTCACCCTTGTTGATTTTTCTTTTCTCCTCCTATACCCATAAATGATCACTTTATTAAGCTTTTTTCCAATTATCTGTTCAAGTGTGTCATTTGTTTCTGCTGAGACCCTAAGTACATGGGATATGAATTTTGATAAAAGTGTTAGTACGTAGGGTATGGTATATGCGTGAGCATTTAGAAGAAAACGTAGGAGAAAATCTTTAGGACCTAGCACTAGATGAAGTGTTCTTAGACATGGCATCAAAAGCACAATTCATATAAGAAAAAAAATTAATAAATTGGGCTTCCTCAAAATCTTTTGCTCAAGGAATGATCCTTTTAAGAGGATGAACAGGCAAGCTACAGACTGAAAGGAAACATTTGTAAACCGTATATCTCATAAAGAACTCTCAAAACTCAACAGTAAAAAAAAAAAAAAAAAAAGCAAACAATCCAGTCGGAATCATAATGGCTAAAATTAAAAAAAAATTGATAACACCAAATACTGGGAAGGATGAAGATAAACTGAATCACTCATGCATTGCCAGTGGGAATGAAAAGCGGTTCAGTCACTGGATATATTTTGGCAGTTCCTTAAAAATGTAAACATTCTGTTACCATGCAGCCCAGAAATGACAATCCTGGGCATTTATCCCAGAGAAAGGAAAACTTATGACCGTATTAAAATATCTGTGTGACTGTTCCTAGCAACAGTAATAGCCCAAAACTGGAAATGACCCATATATCTTTCTATGGATGAATAACTGATTAAACAAACTGTGAGGGGTGGGATAGGGAGGGTGGGAGGGGGGCACAAGAGGGAGGGGGTATGGGGATATATATACACATATACACTTTGTTATGCAGCCGAAACTAACACAACAGTGTAAAGCAATTATACTCCAGTAAAGATATTAAACAAAACAAAACAAAACTGTATTGCATCCATACCATGGAAAATTACTCAGTAACAAAAAGAAATCAACTATTGAAATACATGCATAACTTGGCGGGGGGGGCTTCATGATAATTATGCTGAATGAAAAAATTTACAAACAAAAGGTTATGTACTGAATTAATTAGTTTATATAATATTATAAAAATAACAAAATTATAGAGATGTAAAATAGATTTAGTTGTTGTTAGGGGTTAGGGACAGTGCCTGGGAGGGAGAAACATGGGTGTGATTATAAAAGGTACCACTTGGGATCCTTGTGGTGATGAAACAGTTCTGTACCTTGACTGTGGTAGTTATGTAAATCTGCATGTGGTACAATGGTATAGAATCTCATACACATGAGACTGCCTGTCAAAACTGGTAAAATCTGAACAAGGTTGTTTATTGTACCAGTGTCAGTTTTCTGGTTTTGATATTTATCATAGTTATGTAGGATGTTACCTTTGAGGGAAAATGGGTGAACAGTACATGGAACCTGGCTATATTATGTTTGTAACTTCCTGTGGTTCTATAATTACTGAAAAATAAAAAGTAAAAAAAAAATCAGTCCCATATTGGGACCATTAGCTTGGGAAACATGTTTTCTTGCTCTTTAGTGGGAGGGAGGCCAGGAGATGAGGGTAACACCATAAGCACTTTGCTATTAGCTGTATGTCATTGCTAAGCTGTATCAATAGTTGTTAAGTTGGCAAAAGGACTAAAATCAAGATCCCAGTATTCCCAATGGGAAGATTTTATTTTCAATTGTTATTTAACTTAAAAACTTAAACTTGAAAAAATGGGTCTTCCATACATTATCTCTTTGTGGAAGCATTTACAAGAAAGAATATAAAATCCATAGAAAATTCCTCTTGACAAATGTAAATTTTCTACACTAAAATGCTAGTAATTTGCTCCTACAGAATATTCAAACTTTTACAGAGTTTTCACCCATCTTCAAGGAGC
The DNA here is from genome assembly GCF_002837175.3 of Physeter macrocephalus. NCBI lineage: Eukaryota > Metazoa > Chordata > Mammalia > Artiodactyla > Physeteridae > Physeter > Physeter macrocephalus. The sequence goes on from NC_041218.1 coordinate 75,628,218, forward strand.
ACTGAGCACACTTCCAGAGACTTTCTAAAAAGATGTCACCGTTCAGTTAAACACTCCCCTGCACAATGAAATCAGGGTTCTCTGGACACTGAGAAGCTAACTCTCTCCACCCAGCTATAACCTTCTCCTAGGTCATGTCTGTTGTAGTTGCCAGCTCTAATATTTCTCTATGATGATCAAAACCACAGCTACAAAATGCTGTGAAGAGAACACAGGAGTGGTAGATATACCTACTGAGCAGTGTGGGGTTTGAGAGAGGCTCTATCTGGTGGCAATTTGATCTCATCCAGGGAGTCAGGTTTCTCTTTGGTCACAGACCCAGGGAGCTTGGCTTTCAAGGCAGGTCACTGACCCAGGGTTTGGACACGGTAGAAGGTAGACAACATTTCAAACACCTCGTTAATTCAAATATCGATAAAAAGGAGAGACATCAGTCTGTTTTCATTAAACCTTAGACTTATACACCGTGCTTTCCAAAAGGCTAACATAATATATCCATATAGATATGTGTCCAAAAATAGGTAAGAAAATATGTGATAGCATTTCAGGCACTTGTATATGTTATTGTTATCTTGTAAGAAATTCCTTGACAATTTTTAGAGAGACCTCAAAAAATTCCCTAAGTGTTCCCAAAGCCCGGGGTGCATGTTTTGCTGGTACTGCCACATTTAGGGGTGCTTCTGCAGCACTTGATACTAATGTAATTTCCAAAGAACATTACATGTTTCCCTTGTAATCTTTGTCTTCTAGAGACACATAAATCCTCTTTTTATATACCCATGTTTTGGTCCATCCAACTTATACATAACATATTTTCTGAATGGATAAATGAAATCCAAAACTTGAGTTGCTATATTCTCATTTTATGGATTAAAAACATTTTATTACATGGTGAAAGAATACCTGGATTTGGATAGAAGCATCTTTATCATCTGTGGGACTTTAGGTAAGTCACAAAATCAGTGAGTCTTGGTTTTCTTCCTAGTAACACTTACTATGTCACAGATTTTTTGGAAGGATGAATGAGATCTTAACTGTTGAAATGATTTGAAATGTAAAGTACTTACATTAGGGCTGGAGTCAGTGGAGTAACTCAAAGATCGAAGTTAGTGGTATTAAAAGAGATGGGGGATTTAGGTCTTCACAAATGGGCTTCCATGTTTAATGTTGTCGCTCATCTTTCAACATTTTCTAAAGCTGGTTTGAGGACAGTGAGTATAGTTTTCTACAACATGATACAGAGAATACCAGAGCAAGATTATATCTGTCACAGATGAAAATATTCTATGTGTCAGAGTAATCTATTCATTGGTTTATGGACCCAGAATTCTCCAGGGGGACTCACAAATCCTCATAATGTTTCTAGGTGCCAGATTTTTCATTTGGAGCTCTGATTTAGTTGACAGATGTGTAAAAATCACGTGTAGCCAAATGACTCTTCAGTCCTATCAAGCTGGTTATTCTAGCTACGAGTCACTGGAACCTCTACCCAGACTAGGCTTTTCAAATCTTATACTAGAGTGTAATGTTATTCTATGCTAATGCCAGTGCTTTGCGCTGTGTCTTTAAAATACAATGCCTCTTTCTAGTACAAACACTAATTTACAGAGAGAGCTCTCTTTGAGGACACCAGAAGGGATCAGTAACTGCATTCAGTTCCTCAAAGGTGTCAGTGAAACCCGTGGTTTGGAGATTCACACGCAAGTCAGACTGGGAGAAAGTTTCTATTTAGAATAATAAATTATAAAATATTAAAACATAAGAATTAGTTGGACATTAAATATTGAGTCCGTAGCTGTGCCCTACCACGAATAAAGAAGATCTGTAGAGGTAAATTGATTTGCCAGGTCTTACAGACAGTAACTGGTAGAGCTGAGATTTGAATCCGGGTCTTCTGATTACTCCAATTTGAGTGCTTTTTCTGCTATTACTATCCTTTAGATTAAAAAGTTAATTTTATGTTAAAAAGACAATTCTGGTAAGCACAGAAGTCATATTAATGCCAGTAGGAGTGATATTAAATATTAAGAAGTTGTATTAGGGTTTTCCAGAGAAAGAGAACCAAAGGAGATCATATGCATATATGTTTGTATGTATATATATGTATGTATATACACACACACATCTAAAATTATAAGGAATTGGCTCACACAGTTATGGAGGCTGAGAAGTTCCAGGATCTGCCCCAGGATCTGTAGTCAGCAAGCTGGAGGCCCAGGAGAGCAGATGGTATAGTTCCAGTCTGAGTCCAAAGGTCTGAGAACCAGGAGAGCCAGTGGTGTAATTCTAGTCCAAGTCTGAGTCTGAAGGCAGGGGGAGAAAACTCCAATGTCCCAATTTGAAGATAATCAGGCAGAGAGAGCAAATTCTCTCTTAATCCACCTTTTATTCTGTTCAGGACTTAAATGGATTGGATTGGGAAGGGCAATCTGCTTTACTCAGTCTACCAAATTAAATGCTAATCTCATCCAAAGACGCTGTCACAGACACCTCCATATAATGTTTAACCAAATATTTGGGCACCCAGATATTTAAATTAACCATCACAGAAGTGGACAAATTCCTGGGTTTTTTTTTAGATTTTATAATGATAATGACCTCTAAGTAGGTTGGTTCTTTTATAGAAAAAACTCTACATATGTTGCATTTCTATCTTTTTGCCCTTTGCATAATTTCAGGGTATTTTTTTCCCCTTTCATCTCTTCAACTGGAAAAAAATGATACTACATAAAAAAGGTTTATTAGCTCCATTTTTTTCCTAAAAAGTCTATTACTCTAAATAAGTGAAATTATCTATTTTTTTTGTGACAAGAACAAAGAAAAAGTTTCAATTTGTACTACATGTATTGTATATTAAACATGTACTAGGATGTATATCAGAAAAGTCTGGTCTTAAATAGAGTAGATCTTTTATATTTATAAGTCTTTACAAATGACATCTTCTAGTCACTTTAAAATCCCTGAATTTCTAAAAACCACTATGGGGGTAAAAAACTAAATTACTTCCAAAGGTCAGGTAGATAATGTAAATGAAGGAAGCATACTAGAGTAAGTTCATAGGGAGAAGTAGGGACAATGGCAAGCTGGAATGCACTTGCCCTGTCTGTAGGGGGTGGTCTATAATCAGCTCCAGTCTTGTGTTGCAATGTGGAAATGTGAGTCCAGTATTGCAAGTTCCCATGATTTTTTAAAAAAGAATTTGAAGTGCCATGTTTTTATTTTTTAATGTAAAGTTGCAACTAATTCTAGTTCTAAAAAAAAGTTCAGACCAAACTAAATACATGTCGTTGTATCTGGCCTATGGGTCTTTAGTTTTTGACATCTGATCTGAAGCATATAATTTCTTCCTAGAAAATTCATTCATGACAAGTAGAGGGCAACAAATCCTAATTGAGAGCAGATTCTGGACAATCAGCCAGGCTCAGTCTTTTTTTTTTTTTTAAGTTGAGGTAACGTTGGTTTATAATTTTTATGTATACAACATTATAGTTCAACTTCTGTATGTACTACAGCATGCTCACCACCGAAGTCTAGTTTCCATCCGTCACAACAGTTGACCTCCTTTATCTATTTCGCTCTCCCTCAGCCCCTCTTTCCTTTGATGACTACCAATCTGTTCTCTGTATATTTGTGTTTGTTTTTATTTTGTTTTGTTTGTTCATTTATTATTTTTAAACATTCCACATATGAGTGAAATCATGGGTATTTGTCTTTCTTTCTCTGACTTATTTCACTTAGCATAGTACACCCAAGGTCTATCCATATCGTTGCAAATGGCAATATTTCATCTTTTTATGGCTGAGTAATATTCCATTATATTATATATCATGTCTTCACTTAGGTTGTCTCCATATCTTGGCTATTGTAAATAATGCTGCAGTGAACATAGGGGTGCATAAATCTTTTTTAATTAGTGTTTTTATATTCTTCGGATAAATACACAGAAGTGGAATAGCTGGATTGTATGGTAGTTCTAGTCTTAATTTTTTGAGGAATCTCCATTGTTTTCCATCGTAGTTGTACCAATTTATGTTTCTACCAACAGTGTATGACGTTTCCCTTTTTCTCCACATTCTCTCCAATTCTTATTTCTTGTCTTTTTGATAATACAGGCTCAATCTTTAACACTCCTTTATATAATTATGTGATTCAAATTCACGATTTAGGAAAATGACACATCTCTACAAGCCATGGGTCTCAAGATCTCTAATGGAAACTTTGAATGAAATCTTTGAAACCAAGTATCTCCTGTACTTGGAAACTGGGTTAACACTTGGTGATTTGGAGGACCATCTCTGTTCCTTTCTGTTCTTATCCAGTGCCGGCATGGCCTCCCTCTGAAAAAACAACCAATGAGTTTAACCCTCTCATGGTAGAATTTCAGCTGCTATTTGGCCATAAATGGTAGGGTTTTTCACTGAGGACAGCTGACAAATTTACTAATACATATGGCTGGTTTGGTTAAGGTAAAACAATGGCATTGGTTTCCACAGAGCTGGAACTACCGGCTCGGGGTCCCTTCCCTCCACCGTCACGGAACTGCCCCGGACCCCAGGGGAGGGCGGCCTCACTGAGGCTGCAGGCTGTGGAGCGGGCCCGGCGGCTGAAGCCGTGACAGTCGTGGGGACGGTGGGACCGTCTGAGCCATGTGGATGAAAGGATCTTGGTGCTGCAGCCAGGAGTCAGTGCTGTGCCTCTGAGGTGGGAGAGCCAACTTCAAGAGACATCCCAGATCCACGTAATATCAAACAGCGAAAATCTCCCAGAATCTCCATCTCAATGCCAACACCCAGCTTCACTCAACGACCAGCAAGCTACAGTGCTGGACACCCTATGCCAAACAACTAGCAAGACAGGAACACAACCCCACCCATTAACAGAGAGGCTGCCTAAAATCATAATAAGGCCACAGACACCCCAAAACACACCGCCAGACCTGGACGTGCCCACTAGAAAGACAAGATCCAGTCTCATCCACCAGAACGCAGGCACTAGTCCCCTCCACCAGGAAGCATACACAACCCACTGAACCAACTTTAGCCACTGGGGACACACACCAAAAACAACAGGAACTATGAACCTGCAGCCTGCAAAAAGGAGACCCCAAACAC
>NC_041218.1:75634185-75635162 GCF_002837175.3 Physeter macrocephalus
GGGAATAGGAACATACATATCGATAATTACCTTAAATGTAAATGGATTAAATGCTCCCACCAAAAGACACAGACTGGCTGAATGGATACAAAAACAGTACCTATATGTATGCTGTCTACAAGAGACCCACTTCAGACCTAGAGACACATACAGACTGAAAGTGAGGGGATGGAAAAGATATTCCATGCAACTGGAAATCAAAAGAAAGCTGGAGTAGCAATTCTCATATAAGACAAAATAGACTTTATAATAAAGACTATTATGGGCTCCCCTGGTGGTGCAGTGGTTGAGAATCTGCCTGCCAATGCAGGGGACAGGGGTTCGATCTCTGGTCTGGGAAGATCCCACATCACATGCTGCGGAGCAACTAGGCCCGTGAGGCGCAACTACTGAGCCTGTGCGTCTGGAGTGTGTGCTTCGCAACAAGAGAGGCTGCGACAGTGAGAGGCCCGCACACCGCGATGAAGAGTGGCCCCCACTTGGCGCAACTAGAGAAAGGCCTCGCACAGAAATGAAGACCCAACACAGCCAAAAATAAATAAATAAATAAATAAATTTAAAATAAACACTATTACAAGAGACAAAGAAGGACACTACAGAGTGATCAAGGGGTCGATCCAAGAAGAAGATATAACAATTATAAATATTTATGCACCGAACATAGAAGCACCTCAATACATAAGGCAAATACTAACAGCCATAAAAGGGGAAATCGACAGTAACACATTCATAGTAGGGGACGTTTACACCCCACTTTCACCAATGGACAGATCATCCAAAATGAAAATAAATAAGGAAACACAAGCTTTAAATGATACATTACACAAGGTGGAGTTAATTGATATTTATAGGACATTCCATCCAAAAACAACAGAATACACATTTTTCTCAAGTGCTCATGGCACATTCTCCAGGATAGATCATATCTTGGGTCACAAATCAAGCCTTGGTAAATTTAAGAAAATTGAAATTGTATC
>NC_041218.1:75635328-75680077 GCF_002837175.3 Physeter macrocephalus
ATATTTTTTAACACTGCCAAATTTTAAAAGTTCTTATATAAGAAATAATACAGGATACTGATACTTTACAAGTCAGCATATTTATATCCTATCAATATTTCCTGTTGTATATATTTTTTTCTATTCTACATCCCACTGACTGAAAGAAAACACATCACTAGTAACAATCGTTCTATTTTATTAACATTTATATTATTTTCATGAATAAAAATAGACTTACAGTGTCTAAGACTAACTCGAAAATTCATCCTATAGTTTTTACCCAGCAGAATTTTGGCAAGTACTAAAGGGAGTTCCAAAGTATATAAGACATATAAGACAAAATCCCAAATCATTTACATATGAGCTGAAGAGAAAAGGTTGTGCATTTACTCTTGTGATATCACCATCCCACTGTTAATATTTATCTGCAGATAAGACATGGAGAGATTTCTTGTATGGAAAACGTCATGGGGAAACAACCATAATATAAACTATAACCACTCTCTGAAAAGATTAAAAGGAATAGCATAGAGCTTTCTGCATCTTCCAAATTTTCTGTAACATGAACACATTCCTGTTACAATGGGAGAGGGAAGCAACTAAAAAAGAAAATAAACAGGAGCTGATATTGACATGGAACAAGATCAAGGGTGATTGCCTGGCCAGGCTATGGTGAACCTATTAGCATTAGACCATTCTGACAGTACTGTAAATCCGAACAGTCCTTCTGGAAAGCAACTTGGAAGCACGTTCAGACCACTGAGCAACTCCAGCAAATTTATCTCAAGGAAACAACTCAATAGAAAACAAAGGCTCCAAGATATTTACTGCGGTGAAAAATTGGAGATGACCTAAATGTATACCAGGTATCAAAATTATGAATACGTGAAAATAAGAAAAATGCTTCTTTTATGTAAAAAGCATAAAATGAGTGTACCTTAAGACAGCAACCATGTGTTAATACATATGCATGAGAGGAGAGAGAAAATAAACATAAAAAAAATGCGGGCAATATAGCATTTATAAGGACGTATAACCACTTGAGACTACTGAGCACTTGAAATGTAGTACGTCCAAATTGAGTTGTGTTGTAAATATAAAATATGTCCCAGATTTTAAAGACTTAACATGAAAAAAGTAGTGTAAAATATCGCATCGATAATTTTTATGTTATGAATTTGGTAAAGTTGCAGGATAGAAAATTAATGCACAGAAATCTCTAGCATTCCTATATACTAATGATGAAAAATCTGAAAGTGAAATAAAACACTTCCATTTACCATGGCAACAAAAAGAATAAAATATCTAGGAATAAACCTACCTAAGGAGACAAAAGACCTGTATGCAGAAAATTGTAAGACACTGATGAAAGAAATTAAGGATGATACAAATCGATGGAGAGATATACCATGTTCTTGGGTTGGAAGAATCAACACTGTGAAAATGACTCTACTACCCAAAGCAATCTACAGAGTCAATGCAGTCCCTATCAAACTACCATTGGCATTTTTCACAGAACTAGAACAAAAAATTTCACAATTTGTATGGAAACATAAAAGACCCTGAATCGCCAAAGCAATCTTGAGAACGAAAAATGGAGCTGGAGGAATCAGGATCCCTGACTTCAGACCATACTACAAAGCTACAGGAATCAAGACATTAGGGTACTGGCACAAAAACAGAAATATAGATCAATGGAACAGGATAGAAAGCCCAGAGATAAACCCACACACATATGGTCACCTTATCTTTGATAAAGGAGGCAAGAATATACAGTGGAGAAAAGACAGCCTCTTCAATAAGTGGTGCTGGCAAAACAGGACAGCTACAATTAAAAGTATGAGATTAGAACACTCCCTAACACCACACACAAAAATAAGCTCAAAATGGATTAAAGACCTAAAGGTAAGGCCAGAAACTATCAAACACTTAGAGGAAAACATAGGCAGAGCACTCTATGACATAAATCACAGCAAGATCCTTTTTGACCCACCTCCTAGAGAAATGGAAATAAAAACACAAATCAACAAATGGGACCTAATGAAACTTAAAAGCTTTTGCACAGCAAAGAAAACCATAACAAGACCAAAAGACAGCCCTCCGAATGGGAGAAAATATTTGCAAATGAGGCAGCTGACAGAGGATTAATCTCCAAAATTTACAAGTAGCTCATGTAGCTCAATATCAAAAAAATAAACAACCCAATCCAAAAATGGGCAGAAGACCTAAATAGACATTTCTCCAAAGAAGATATACAGATTGACAAGAAACACATGAAAGAATGCTCAACATCATTAATCATTAGAGAAATCCAAATCAAGACTACAATGAGATATCATCTCACACCAGTCAGAATGGCCATCATCAAAAAATCTACAAACAATAAATGCAAAGAGTCATATACCAAATTGTTCATAGCACCTCTATTTACAATAGCCAGGACATGGAAGAACCTAAGTGTCCATCAACAGATGAATGGATAAAGAAGATGTGGCACATATATACAATGGAATATTACTCAGCCATAAAAAGAAACGAAATTGAGTTATTTGTAGTGAGGTGGATGGACCTAGAGCCTGTCATACAGAGTGAAGTAAGTCAGAAAGAGTGAAACAAATACCGTATGCTAACACATATGTATGGAATCTAAGAAGAAAAAATTGGTCTTGAAGAACCTAGGGGTAAGATGGGAATAAAGACACAGACCTACTAGAGAATGGACTTGAGGATATGGGGAGGGGGAAGGATAAGCTGTAACAAAGTGAGAGAGTGGCGTGGACATATATACACTACCAAACGTAAAATAGATAGCTAGTGGGAAGCAGCCGCATAGCACAGGGAGATCAGCTCGGTGCTTTGTGACCACCTAGAGGGGTGGGATAGGGAGGGTGGGAGGGAGACGCAAGAGGGAAGAGATATGGGAACATTTGTATATGTATAACTGATTCACTTTGTTATAAAGCAGAAAGTAACACACCATTGTAAAGCAATTATACTCCAATAAAGATGTTTAAAAAAAAATTACAGAGAGAAAAGACTGGAAGGAAATGTATCAAATGTTAACAGTGTTATCTATAATAAATATTTATAAGAATTTAAAAAATAAATAAGGAAGAGAAACAACTTAGAAGCAGGCTTTAAAATCCTGTCATCAGGTGTTAAACTAAAATGTGTGAAACAATTGAAGTGTATTATTATATTAATAACTTAATTAATATTATGTTCTTAGTGAGAATCATATTTTATAAAAATACAAATGACCAATAAAATACTTAAAAATATTGTGTGCTTCATTATCTTATTCCAGAAATTTTTCAATTTTTTTAGATGTATATTAGATAATATAGTACATGTATATAATTTAAAAATAAGTAAATATTGACTATTTGAGGTTCATGCTTGAACATTTTTTACTGTTGCACTGTGCTATCCAAATAGTTTGAGAACCAACATTCTAGAACCTCAAGGATATTCTGTAGTATCTTCCATGCATATTATTGTGTGGAAAATAATGTATTTTTTTAACACCTTTATTAGGTATAATTGCTTTACAATGGTGTGTTAGTTTCTGCATTATAACAAAGTGAAGCAGCTATACATATACATATATCTCCATATCTCCTCCCACCCTCCCTATCCCACCCCTCTAGGTGGTCACAAAGCACCAAGCTGATCTCCCTGTACTGTGTGGCTGCTTCCCATTAGCTATCTGTTTTACATTTGGTAGTGTATATATGTCCATGCCACTCTCTCACTTCGTCCCACCTTACCCTTCCCTCTCCCCATGTCCTCAAGTCGATTCTCTATATCTGCATCTTTATTCCTGTCCTGCCCCTAGGTTCTTCAGAACCATTTTTTTTCTTTAGATTTCATATATATGTGTTAGCATATGGTATTTGTTTATCCCTTTCTGACTTACTTCACTCTGTATGATAGGCTCTAGGTCCATCCACCTCACTACAAATAACTGAATTTCGTTTCTTTTTATAGCTGAGTAATATTCCATTGTATATATGTGCCACATCTTCTTTATCCATTTATCTGTTGATGGACACTTAGGTTGCTTCCTTGTCTTGGCTTTTGTAAGTAGAGCTGCAGTGAACATTGTGGGACATGACTCTTTTTGAATTATGGTTTTCTCAGGGTATATGCCCAGTAGTGGGGTTGCTGGGTCATATGGTAGTTCAATCTTTAGTTTTTGTTTTGTTTTGTTTTGTTTTTTTAATTAACATCTTTATTGGAGTAAAATTGATTTACAATGGTGTGTTAGTTTCTGCTTTACAACAAAGTGAATCAGTTATACATATACATATGTTCCCATATCTCTTCCCTCTTGCATCTCCCTACCTCCCACCCTCCCTATCCCACCCCTCTAGGTGGTCACAAACCACCTAGCTGATCTCCCTGTGCCATGCGGCTGCTTCCCACTAGCTATCCACCCTTCGTTTGATAGTGTATATATGTCCATGCCACTCTCTCACTTCGTCACAGCTTACCCTTCCCCCTCCCCATATCCTCAAGGCCATGCTCTAGTCGGTTTGTGTTTTATTCCCATCTTACCCCTAGCCTCTTCATGACATTTTTTTTTCTTAGATTCCATACATATGTGTTAGCATACGGTATTTGTTTTACTCTTTCTGACTTACTTCACTCTGTATGACAGACTCCAGGTCCATCCACCTCACTACAAATAACTCAGTTTTGTTTCTTTTTATGGCTGAGTAATATTCCATTGTATATATGTGCCACATCTTCTTTATCCATTCATCTGTTGATGGACACTTAGGTTGCTTCCATGTCCTGGCTATTGTAAATAGAGCTGCAGTGAACACTGTGGGACATGACTGTTTTTGAATTATGGTTTTCTCAGGGTATATGCCCAGTAGTGGGATTGCTGGGTCGTATGGTAGTTCTATAAGTAGTTTTTTAAGGAACCTCCATATTGTTCTCCATAGTTGCTGTATCAATTTACATTCCCACCAACAGTGCAAGAGGGCTGACTTTTCGCCACACTCTCTCTAGCATTTATTGTTTGCAGATTTTTTGATGACGACCATTCTGACTGGTGTGAGATGATATCTCATTGTAGTTTTGATTTGCACTTCTCTAATGATTAATGATGTTGAGCATTCTTTCATGTGTTTATTGGCAGTCTGTGTATCTTCTTTGGAGAAATGTCTATTTAGGTCTTCTGCCCATTTTTGGATTGGGTTGTTTGTTTTTTTGATATTGAGCTTCATGAGCTGCTTGTAAATTATGGAGATTAATCCTTTGTCAGTTGCTTCCTTTGAAAATCTTTTCTCCCATTCTGAGGGTTGTCTTTTGGTCTTGTTGTGGTTTCCTTTGCTGTGCAAAATCTTTTAAGTTTCATTAGGTCTCATTTATTTATTTGTGTTTTTATTTCCATTCCTCTAGGAGGTGGGTCAAAAAGGATCTTGCTGTGATTTATGTCATAGAGTGTTCTGCCTATTTTTTCCTCTAAGAGTTTGATAGTGGTCCCATTTGTTTATTTTTGTTTTTATTTCCATTACTCTAGGAGGTGGGTCAAAAAGGATCTTGCTGTGATTTATGTCATAGAGTGTTCTGCCTATTTTTTCCTCTAAGAGTTTGATAGTGTCTGGCCTTACATTTAAGTCTTTAATCCATGTTGAGTTTATTTTTGTGTGTGGTATTAGGGAGTGTTCTAATTTCATACTTTTACATGTACCTGTTCAGTTTTCCCAGCACCACTTATTGAAGAGGCTGTCTTTTCTCCATTGTATAGTCTTGCCTCCTTTATCAATGATAAGATGACCATATGTGTGTGGATTTATCTCTGGGCTTTCTATCCTGTTCCATTGATCTATATTTCTCTTTTTGTGCTAATAACATACTGTCTTGATTACTGTAGCTTTGCAGTATACTCTGAGGTTTGGAAGCCTGATTCCTCCAGCTCCATTTTTCTTTCTCAAGATTGCTTTGACTATTCGTGGTCTTTTGTGTTTCCATACAAATTGTGCGATTTTTTGTTCTAGTTTTGTGAAAAATGCCAATGGTAGTTTGATAGGTATTGTATTGAATCTGTAGATTGCTTTGGGTAGGATAGTCATTTTCACAATGTTAATTTTTCTAATCCAAGAACGTGGTATATCTCTCCATCTATTTGTATCATCTTTAATTTCTTTCATCAGTGTCTTATAATTTTCTGCACACAGGTCTTTTGTCTACTTAGGTAGGTTTATTCCTAGGTATTTTATTCTTTTTGTTGCAGTGGTAAATGGGAGTGTTTCCTTAATTTCTCTTTCAGGTTTTTCATCATTAGTGTATAGGAATGCAAGAGATTTCTGTGCATTAATTTTGTATCCTGCTGCTTTGCCAAATTCATTGATTAGCTCTACTAGTTTTCTGGTAGTATCTTTACGATTCTCTATGTATATTACCATGTCATCTGCAAATAGTGACAGCTTTACTTTTTCTTTTCTGATTTGGATTCCTTTTATTTGTTTTCCTTCTCTGATTTCTGTGGCTAAAACTTCTAAAACTATGTTGAATAATTGTGGTGAGAGTGGACAATCTTGTCTTCTTCCTGATCTTAGAGGAAATCTTTTGTTTTTTCACCATTGAGAAGAATGTTGGTTGTGTGTTTGTCATACACGGCCTTTATTATGTTGAGATAAGTTCCCTCTATGCCTACTCTCTAGAGGGGTTTTATCATAAATGGGTGTTGAATTTTGTCGAAAGCTTTTCTGCATATATTGAGAGGATCATATGGTTTTTCTCCTTCTCTTTGTTCATATGGTTTGTCACATTGATTGATTTGCATATATTGAAGAATCTTTGCATTCTTGGGATAAACCCCACTTGATCATGGTGTATGATCCTTTTAATGTGCTGTTGGACTCTGTTGAGGATTTTTGCATCTGTGTTCATCAGTGATATTGGCCTGTGCTTTTCTGTCTTTGTGACATCTTTGTCTGGTTTTGGTATCAGGGTGATGGTGGCCTCGTAGAATGAGTTTGGGAGTGTTCCTCCCTCTGCTATATTTTGGAAGAGTTTGAGAAAGATAGGTGTTAACTCTTCTCTAAATATTTGTTAGAATTCACCTGTGAAGCCATCTGGTCCTGGGCTGTTGATTGTTGGAAGATTTTTAATCACAGTTTCAATTCCAGTACTTGTGGTTGATCTGTTTATATTTTCTATTTCTTCCTGTTTTAGTCTGGGAAGGTTGTGCTTTTCTAAGAATTTGTCCATTTCTTCCAGGTTGTCCATTTTATTGGCATAAAGTTGCTGGTTGTAATCTCTCATGATCCTTAAGAATTGGTCCATTTCTTCCAGGTTGTCCATTTTATTGGCATACAGTTGCTTGTAGTAATCTCTAATAATCTTTTGTATTTCTGCAGTGTCAGTTGTTACTTCTCCTTTTTCATGTCTAATTCTGTTGACTTGAGCCTTCTCCCTTTTTTTTTTTTGATGAGAATGGCTAATGGGTTATCAATTTCGTTTATCTTCTCAAAGAACCACCTTTTAGTTTGATTGATATTTGCTATCATTTCCTTCATTTCTTTTTCATTTATTTCTGATTTGATCTTTATGATTTCTTTCCTTCTGCTACCTTTGGGCGTTTTTTGATCTTCTTTCTCTAATTGCTTTAGGTGTAAGTTTAGGTTTTTTATTTGAGATATTTCTTGTTCCTTGAGGTAGGATTGTATTGCTATAGATTTTCCTCTTAGAATGGCTTTTGTTGCATGCCATAGGTTTTGGGTCGTTGTATTTTCACTTTCATTTCTTTCAGGTATTTTTTGATTTCCTCTTTGAATTCTTCAGTGATCTCTTGGTTATTTAGTAGTGTATTGTTTAGCCTCCATGTGTTTGTATTTTTTACAGATTTTTTCCTGTAATTGATATGTAGTCTCCTAGCGTTATGGTTTGAAAAGACACTTGATACAATTTCAATTTTCTTAAATTTACCAAGGCTTGATTTGTGACCCAAGATACAATCTATCCTGGACAATGTGCCATGAGCACTTGTGAAGTAAGTGTATTCTGTTGTTTTTGGATGGAATGTCCTACAAATATCAATTAACTCCATCTTGTTTAATGTATCATTTAATGCTTGTGTTTCCTTATTTATTTTCATTTTGGCTGATCTGTCCATTGGTGAAAGTGGGGTTGTTCAAGTCCCTTACTATGATTGTGTTACTATCGATTTCCCCTTTTATGGCTGTTAGCATTTGCCTTATGTATTGAGGTGCTCCTATGTTGGGTGCATAAGTATTTACAATGGTTATATCTTCTTCTTGAATTGATCCCTTGATCCTTATGTAGTGTCCTTTTTTGTCTCTTGTAATAGTCTTTATTTTAAAGTCTATTTTGTCTTATATGAGAATTGGCACTCCAGCTTTCTTTTGATTTCCATTTGCATGGAATATCTTTTTCCATCCCCTCACTTTCAGTCTGTATGTGTCCCTAGGTCTGAAATGGGTCTCTTGTAGACAGCATATATACATGTCCTGTTGTTGTATCCATTCAGGCAGTCTATGTTTTTTGTTGGGAGCATTTAATCCATTTACATTTAAGGTAGTTATCAATATGTATGTTCTGTTACCATTTTCTTCACTGTTTTGGGTTTGTTATTGTAGGTCTTTTCCTTCTCTTGTTTTTCTTGCCTAGAGAAGTTCCTTCAGCATTTGTTGTAAAGCTGGTTTGGTGGTTCTGAATTCTCTTAGCTTTTGCCTGTCTGTAAAGTTTTTAATTTTTCTGTGAATCTGAATGAGATCCTTGCAGTGTAGAGTAATCTTGGTTGTAGGTTTTCCCTTTCATCACATTAAATATGTCCTGTCACTCCCTTTTGGCTTAAAGAGTTTCTGTTGAAAGATCAGCTGTCAACCTTATGGGAATTCCCTGGTATGTTTTTTGTTGTTTTTCCCTTGCTGCTTTTAATATTTTTTCTTTGTATTTAATTTTTGATAGTACTATAATCTCTTCAAATATTTTCTCAGTCCCTTTGTTTCTCTCTTCTTCTTCTGGGACCCCTATAATTCGAATGTTCATGTGTTGAATATTGTCCCAGAAGTCTCTGAGACTGTCCTCAATTCTTTTTGTTCTTTTTTCTTTATTCTGCTCTGTGGTAGTTATTTCCACTGTTTTATCCTCCAGGTAACTTATCAGTTTTTCTGCCTCAGTTATTGTGCTATTGATTCCTTCTAGAGAATTTTTAATTTCATTTATTGTATTGTTTATCATTGTTTGTTTCCTGTTTAGTTCTTCTAGGTCCTTGTTAAATGTTTCTCGTATTTTGTTCATTCTATTTCCAAGATTTTAGGTCATCTTTACTATCATTATTCTGAATTCTTTTTCAGGGAGACTGCCTATTTCCTCTTCATTTGTTTGGTCTGGTGGATTTTTACCTTGCTCCTTTGTCTGCTGTTTGTTTCTCCTTCTTCTCATTTTGCTTAACTTACTGTGTTTGTGGGTTCCCTTTTCGCAGGCTGCAAGTTCGTAGTTTCCTTTGTTTTTGGTGTCTAGTCCCAGTGGATAAGGTTGCTTCAGTTGGTTGTGTAGGCTTCCTTGTGGAGAGGACTGGTGCCTGTGTTCTGGTGAATGAGGCTGGATCTTGTCTTTCTGGTGGGCAGGACCGCGTCTGGTGGTGTGTTTTAGGGTGTCTGTGACCTTATTATGATGTTAGGCAGCCTCTCTGCTAATGGGTGTGATTGCATTCCTGTGTTGCTAGTTGCTTGGCACAGGGTGTCCAGCGCTGTAGCTTTTTGGTCGTTGAGTGGAGCTGGATGTTAGCATTGAGTTGGAGATCTCTGGGAGAGCTTTTGCTGTTTGATATTACGTGGAGCCGGGGGGTGTTTGGTGGACAAATGTCCCGAACTGGGCTCTCCCAGTTCAGAGGCACAGGCCTTACACCTGGCTAGATCACTAGGACCCTGTCATCCAGACGGCTCAGAAGAAAAGGGAGAAAAAAAGAAAGAAAGAAAGAAAAAAAGAAAGTCATTAAAATAAAAAAATTTAAAAAAATTATTAAAAAGTTAAAAAGTAATAAAAAAAAGAAAAAGAAGAATGAAAGAAAGGAAGAAGAGAGAAACCAAACCAAAAAAGAACAAATTCACCAATGATAACAAGCGCTAAATACTATTCTAAAAAAAAAAAAAAAAAGGAAAGACAGAACGCTAGGACAAATGGTAAAAGCAAAGCTATACAGGGAATATCTCACAAAGAAGCATATGCATAAACACTCACAAAAAGAGAAAAATGAAAAAAATATATATATCTATATATTAAAAAAAGAAAAATGGTAGAGAGCAACCAAATCAATAAACAAATCTACCAATGGTAATAAACTCTAAATACAAAACTAGGAGAAATATAAAACCAGAAACAAATTAGATGCAGAAAGGAACCCCCAAGTGTACAGTTGCTCCTAAACTGCACCGCCTCAATTTTGGGATGATTCGTTGTCTATTTAGGTATTCCAGAGATGCAGGGTACATCAAGTTGATTGTGGAGGTTTAATCTGCTGCTCCTGAGGCTGCTGGGAGAGCTTTCCCTTTCTCTACTTTGTTGGCACAGTTCCTGGGGTTCAGCTTTGGATTTGGCCCTGTCACTGCGTGTAGGTCACCTGAGGGCGTCTCTTCCCCCGACCCCAAGCAGGACGGGGTTAAAGGAGCAGCTGATTAGGTGGCTCTGGCTCACTCAGGCTGGGGTGAGGGAGGGGTACGGAATGCCGGGTGAGCCTGCGGCTGCAGAGGCCAGTGTGACGTTGCACCACCCTGAGGCATGCCATGTGTTCTCCTTGGGAAGTTGTCCCTGGGTCATGGGACCCTGGTAGTGGCGGGCTGCATAGGCTCCTGGGAGGGGACGTGTGGATAGTGACCTGAGTTTGCACACAGGCTTCTTGGTGGCTGCAGCTGCAGCCTTAGCATCTCATGTCCGTCTCTGGGGTCCGCGCTGATAGCCGCAGCTTGCGCCCATCTCTGGAGCTCGTTTAGGCAGCGCTCTGAATCCCCTCTCCTCCCACACCCCATAGCAATGGTTTCTTGCCTCTTTGGCAGTTCCAGTCTTTTTTCTGGACTCCCTCCCGGCTAGCCGTGGTGCACTATCCCCCTTCAGGCTGTGTTCACACAGCCAACCCCAGATCTCTCCCTGGGATCTGACCTCTGAAGCCTGAGCCTCAGCTCCCAGACCCCACCCACCCTGGCGGGTGAGCAGACAAGCCTCTCAGGCTGGTGAGTGTTGGTCAGCACCCATCGTCTGTGTGGGAATCTCTCCTCTTTGCCCTCTGCACCCTTGTGGCTGCGCTCTCCTCTGTGGCTCCAAAGCTTCCCCCCGTCCCACCCGCTGTTTCTACCTTTGAAGGGGCTTCCTAGTGTGTGGAAACCTTTCCTCCTTCACAGCTCCCTCCCCAAGGTGCAGGTCCCGTCCCTATTCTTTTTTCTCTGCTCTTTCTCTTTTCTTTTGCCCTACCCAGGTCCGTGGTGAGTTTCTTACGTTTTGCTAAGTCTGAGTTCTTCTGCCAGCATTCAGTAGGTGTTCTGCAGGAGCTGTTCCACATGTAGATGTATTTCTGATGTATTTGTGGCGAGGAAGGTGATCTCCACGTGTTACTCCTCTGCCATCCTGAAGGTCTCCTGGTAATGTATTTCTGATGGTCGGTTGACGAAAAGTCTACAGAGCAGGAACATATTTTTAGGCCTTTCATATATAAAAGACTGGGGTTCTGGGTTAGATTTATCTTTTGGCAGATCACTTGGATTTGATAATTTTAGCATCTATTCTAAAATAACATAGATATGTGTATATGGCACCTTATGAGAATTCTATTTAGCATACACTACAAGGGATAACACATTTCCAAATGGGTCAGCTACTACTTCTATAGTTTAGAATTGATGTTTTCTTTTCTATCTTGAAAATAGACCAAGTGACAATGAAAACCTGACAAAACGGACTTTTTAATTCTATTTTTTTTTCCTCTTTTTTTTTTTAGCCTGATGCTGGGTAGGGGTTTGCTGGGAGGGAAGCATTATCAGGGAGAAGTAAACTTCATCCAGCAGAATTTTCTGGTCATTTTAACCCTTGGGAAGGGAACCTAGTTTTATTTCCCATTCTTGTACTCTGGAAGAGCAGAAAGGGAGCATTTCAGTATAAGTACTTTTCACCCATGCGGTGCATGACAAGTATATCACTTAACCGTGCACATGCTTGTAGGTAAAAGTATACTTCAGTAAGTGTAATGAAACCTTGCTGAACTGTGCTGAAGCAATTTAGACCATTTACTCCACTTCACTATTGAAGAATTTCACTATAAGCAACTTTACAAAGAGGGAGATTATAGAAAAACACACTGTGTGGCAAGCACTTTAGATGGCTTATATAATGTCAAAATGCAAGTCTTCTTTCAATTTATCAGGAATTTTCCCTTGATATTATAGATGTTATTAAATTGAAAACCATAAATGCCACACTAATTTGGGTAAAATATATGTTATCGTCATAGCAGAAGGTGTAATATAAATTTTAAAAATACCCTTAGAAGATACTTTCCATTCATACTTTATTACTTCTCTGTTTTTCTGTAATGTATTTAAACAGCTGTTGCAGTTTACCCTATACATATTTTAAAATGTAGTCACCCACATTGTTATTTTATCAACTAGATCGTGTAGATTAGTATTTGTTATTTACAACCTCTTCCTACCTGGTCCTTTTTTAGGCTAAGGAGGAAAGAGACTCCCAGGAACATGTTTATTATTTGTTTTGTGGAGGGGCTAATAGGTGAAGATATAAATTGGATAAATTTCTTTAAATAAGTAAAGAACAGAGACACTAAAGGGGGACTGGAGTTTGAGGAGAAAAAGGAAGGAGTTTCAGGTGATAGGAAAATGAAAGATAATCTGAGGGATTTCAAAGAAAGATAAAAGGGATCCGGGGTAAGAGGGAAAGAATTTTAAAGATTTGTTGTGTCATCTATTGTGTAACTCATTTCTCAGCCACCCCAGAAAACCTCTAGTTAAATTCAGTTGTTGGTCCATGCTTTTGGAGTGTTTATGTTTGTTTACGATTTTGGATGTACGTGTGAGGCTGGCTTTAAAGTGTCAGTGGCTATGAAAAGAGTGGAAACCTTTTAGAGTTTTGGGTAAAACAAGCAGTGGTATACTAAGATGTAGAATACAGTTTGCTTGGGTAGGAAGGAATATTTTATCATTTATTTAGAATCATTTAGAATTTTCTGTGCCGGGTGATAATAAAAAGCAGATTTTTTTTCACTTTTATTTTGTTTTTGAATTTGCTACGAATGTGTCTCCTGATTACAGGCATCCAGGCAGACTGCTCCTCCCACCCTCCTACCTTGGTCTGTCATTAGAAATAAGCAAAAACTCTAATTTAAAATAAGGTAAATGTTGTAGGAATTTCAATCAGAAGCTTATCACTCTTTTTTTTTTCAGATGTTCTGTACCAACTCAGAGGACGTCTCAGGAACCTAAGTGACCAATACACTTCGAAGTCCCTGGTGAGTTTGGTCCTAATTTGTAGCCATTCTATTGTACTTGTAGATCGGCGGCAGTTCCCAAATAGGGAATGTGGAGAATGATGTTCTTGTCCTCCTGATAGCTGAAATTCCTTTGTATGTCGATTTCTTAGCACATGTAAAGAGTTCAGAATAGGTTCTTGGGTTTGTTTTTTAGTTTTTGTCCTTTCTTTCTCATTTCACTCCTGTTTTTCTTTCTCTTATTTTATGTCTACCTGTTCTTTCTTTCTGGCTCTGTTTTCCATACGTAAAATAGTGGATCATCAGTGACCAGTGAAGTTATGAAGGGATATAGAGCACCCACTGGTAACTTTTCTGGTTTCTTTTTTTTTTTTTTTTTTTTTTGCTGTACACGGGCCTCTCACTGTGGTGGCCTCTCCCATTGTGGAGCACAGGCTCCGGGCGTGCAAGCCCAGCGGCCATGGCTCACGGGCCCAGCCGCTCCGCGGCATGTGGGATCCTCCCGGACCTGGGCATGAACCCGCGTCCCCTGCATTGGCAGGCGGACTCTCAACAACTGCACCACCAGGGAAGCCCTGGTTTCTTCATCGCTGGTCAAACTCAAGTTTAATGAATTTCAATTACCAGTTTTCTTTTGTTGGGGCAATCAAAAGGAAGAGCCAGGGAAAAAGAACATGAGGGAAAATGAGTAAGCAAAGATACTACCATGGAAATAATGAGGGTAAGCCCATAAAAGTTACATTAGGCATTTGTTTCCAATCCACTGTCCTCTCTTTCACCATGTCTGTACTTGCAGAATATTTATAATTTATTATAAATTATAATTTATAAATGTATTTATTTATTATGAATTTATAATTTATTATAATATTTAGAAATATTAGTTGCTTGCTTTTTTTTCATGTAAACTTAGATTTCCTCTCACAGTAAATAACTGTGTTGAATTGCTAAAGTTGGAGTTTTGTTGCTAGTTGTATTGCTTCAGTTATATTGTGCGGAGGCGAAAAAAGCTGGTGACAGCAAACACAGATTCCTCTCATGGTCTCTTAGGTCACTTGTGCCTTGGTTCCTTTTTTCCTTCTACTTTCACTTACTGCTGAAGGGTCCTGGTCATTTGTGGTGTACCTTTGCTCTTGTGATAGGATCTCACTGAACTCCACCTATGGGTGGTGTCCTGTGGTGTGGATGGTAGCCTGAAGCTTGTGCCTGGGCTGCCAAGACTTGGAACAGTCACCTTCCTTCTTAATGCCAAACTTTGGTGGTGCTATTTTTGACCATGTGTAAACAACTGAACTATAGCTAAAACAGGGGTCATCAAACTTTTTCTGTAAAGGGCCAGATAGTGAATATTTTAGGCTTGCAGGTATCTAGTGGAAAAAAAAATGTGCAACCTAAAAGTTGAGAATTATGTTTTATTCAGTGGACATACTGAGGACTTAAGCCTGGGAGACAGCCTCTCAGCTAGTTCTGAGGGACTGTTCCGAAGAGGTAAGGGAGGAGCCAGGATATACAGGAGTTTTTGCAAAAACAAAACAAAACAAGACAAAACAGGTAGTCAGAACATCAAAAGATTACTGTTAATCTTTTGAAGAAGATTTGAAGAAAAACAGATACCGAAAGATAGTAAATTTAGCATTTTTCTATGCCTGGGAAGATGCAAGAGTCTGGGCTCATTGAAATCCTTCCTTTGATATGCACCTTAACTATTTAGAATCAGGTATCCTGCTTTTATTTACCCTGAATCCCCTCAGGGTGCACAGTTGGGGGTGGCTGCAGTGGCTGAGGGCTTGATGGCTACAACATCCTTTGTTTACTGATATGGCAGGTGACATTCTCCCTCAACATGGGCAATATAGTCTCTGTCTATTTAACTTTGCTGTTGCAGTGCAAAAGAAGCCATAGATAATGATAAGCAAATGGGTGTGGCTGCATTCCAATAAAATTTAATTTTGGACACTGAAGTTTGAGTTTCCCAAACTTTTACATGTCATGAAATATATTTTTCTTTTGATTTTTTTAACCATTTACAAATGTAAAAACCATTTTTAATTTGTAGGCTGTACCAAAACAGGGAGCAGGCTAGACTTGGCCTGCAGACTGTAATTTGCTGGATGTGAACTAGAACATTATTCTTTGCCATGTTATTCTGCACCACAAATTTAGTGGTTTAAAACAAAAACTGTTTATTTATTTAGCTTGCCATTTGTTGGTCGGCAATTTGGATGGCCTCCACTGGGCGGTTCTTGACTAGTTTCATGTATGGGTCTGTGGTCAGCTGTTGGTCATATAGTTAGCTCTGTTTCTAGGGGTTACTGGCTATTGGCTGGGGTAATCAAGGCGATTGAAGGTCATGTATCTTTCATCAGCTAGCAGGCTAGCCTACGCTTGTTCACATGGTGGTTCTAAGAGAAGCCAAAATAGCCAAGCCCCTATGTCTGAGTACTTTTCGAGGTTCTGTGCTGTCCATTTTGCTACTGTCTCATTGGCTGAAACAAGTCACATGGCCAAGTCCAGCGTATGGGAGAGGACTAACTAACTAAGGTATGGATACAGGCAAGTGTGAACAGTTAGAGTCTTACTGCCATAACCTACCATAGAAGGCCCCTGTCATGATGATTTATATCCCTTCCATAGGCAAAATACATTTCCTCCCTCCTAAAACCCCCTAAATTTCATCTAGTCACAACATCAGGCTCAAAGTCCAGGATCTCTTGACATATAATGATGTCTGAAGTAAGTTTTTGGATGCAGCTCTTCTTTATCTCGTTGCACTTAAAAGATAAGTTACAACATACAGTGTTAAGACAAGAACATGATAACTACAATAGAGAGAACCATTTGAAAGGGGAAGAATGGGGGGCATATAGCAGTCACTGGTCCATAGAAATTCTGAAATCCTGCCAGGCGTGTGCTGCCAGATCCTGCCAGATCCCCTGTACTCCAGGATCAGGAGATTTTCCTTGATTAGGCTGAGACTCAGCTTCCTGGGAGTGTTTCTCCTGTCTGTTGTTTTTTTTACAGCTCTCTGGGAGTGGTACCCTAGTCCATTGTTCTTCGCAGTTCCTTACTCTGACCTCTGAGATGTCATACCTTATTTATAAAAAAATGGATCGTGTATGCAGCTGAATATCATCCTCAGCCTTCTTCATTCTTATGGAGTTTTGGGGGCCCAGAGGCTCTTTTTAGTTTGAGCTGACGTGGTCTCTTTCAACCCAGGATTGCTGTGCTTTTATCAGTGTAATTGACTTCAACATTCTGAGAGCTTCCTATGAATCTGATTCAGGTCTGGAAGCCACATTCACAATTCTTATAGAGACAGTTTTCTTTTTTACTTGGGTGTGTCAGGCTGCTGGGGGAAGCACCCTGAAGAATTTTGAAAGTCATTGTCTTTTTTTTTTGGTCTGAGAGTGTCTACTATAAATGTTCTTAAAAATTTTAGAGTTGTTAACAAAGGACTTACAGTCACACTTTGATTTGATCTTTATCCTGAAGCTATTTATTACTCTGACAATTTTTTTTACTGACTGGGGAGACTAAAGATAAAGGACAGTTAACTCTTTGCCCAGCATGTCCTGGCCCCTCTATATTCCCCCTAAGTTCTGCTTCCAAAAAGAACTTTCCTGAGCTCATCTCTCCTTTCCAGTACCTTACCATAGGCAGCTAAAAGAAGCCAATTGACAAGTGTAGCTTTTTGTGAGGTGATCTCCCTAGCCAAATCCAGAAGTTTATGAGCTATTACGGGCAAAGTTTTTATTATTTCACAACTACGTAACTTAGGTCACTATTTTTCTAGCCTGCTATAGCGGTTTCCTTATCACTTTCATAGCCTCTGCTAACTGTACTCACCACTTTTCCAGTCGGCATAGTTTCTTTGCAGCTTTTCCAGCCTCCACTAACCACCTATTCCAAAGCTAATGCCACATGTTTCGGGCTTTTGTTACAGAAGCACCGTACTTCTTTGTACTAATTTCTTTATCAGTTCTTGTTGCAGCAAAACAAAGCCTTCCAAAACTTAGTGGCTTAAAACAATCATTTGTGTCACTCATGTGCTTACTCACTTAGTGGCTTAAAACCATCATTTGTGACACATGTGTACTGGAAAATCTGAGCTAGGCTCAGCAGGGCAGAACTTGGCTGGTCTTGGCTGGACTCACTCATACATCCGCAGTCTTTGACAGTTAGAGAAGAGGCTTGACTTCAAGTGTTGGCTGGCTGCTGAGGGGCAACAGGGAGACTGGGCCACATGTCTCTCATTATCAAGCTGGCTAGCCTGGGCTTGTTCAAGCAGTGGTGATGGTAAGGATTCCAAGATCAGCCAGAGAGGGCCAGCCCCAATGTGCAATCATTTTTAAGTCTCTGCTGTGTCACATTTACTGTTGTCACATTGGTTAAAGCAAATCACATGGCCAAGTCCAGACCAAAGTGAGTGTGGAACTACCAGAGGGCTTACACTGAAGGAAGGGATGATTACAGAAAGGTGTGAACAAATTCGGGGCTATTATGGCAACAATCTGCTTGCTAGTCTTATGCTAAATAGAACAGACTACAATCTGACACATAGAAAGCCTGCCAAGTTTCTATGCTAGCAAAAGAGCTGCCAACATGCTAAAAGGTCACTAAGTTTGCTGAAATTGCAAGTTTTGGGTGACTGGTTATGCAGCTTGTTGATACAGACGTGGAAAATTCAAGTTATGGCTCCAAATTTGGTAAATGATACTTGCTGAATATCAGGACTATATAGATTTCTCTGCTTTTGGAGCTTGAGCTATCAAAAATGCAAGGGGAGAGAAAGAAAAATGCTTCTGAGCGTAGACAGTGTGAAAAATAACAAAAATTAATACTATCTAACATTTACAGGGTGTTGGTCACATGCCAGATACCGTGCTAGTAGCTTTCATGGATTATGTCATTATTTCTTTTAACAACAGAAAAATTAACATTGAGAATATGGAAAGAATTTTTTTTTTTTTTTTTAGATCTAGGGAGCACGACCTCCTCTCAGTATAATGAGAAAGCTTTTACATTACGGTGCTAAGGATTAGGGGATCTCTTTTCAAACATCACTGGTTGGAGATAGGAGTTTATAGAAAAGTGTAGGGGACTACACTTTACTTTGGGGTTTACTGGTCATTTGTTCCATTTCCTAATTGCATGAGTATTACTGTTTGGGGCAGTTTCCATCTTTATAATGAATCCAGCTGAAACTGAAGTCCTTTCCTTTTGCCTTTATCAAGTAAAACTTTCTAGTATAATAATTGGCTCTTGGGAAGACAGCATATTGTGATTCTCTTTGCATATTTCTCATCCATTCTTTATTGACCCCAAAATGCAAAAGAAGAAAATAACAGAGATTTTCCCGGAATGAAATATTTGCTTTTCATGATTAACGTAATTTATAAGGATTCACAGAAAAGTTAGCAAAGAAGTGACAAGGAGTTAGACTTGAGTAGAAGAGTAAAGAAGTAGAATTATTAAAGGTGTTTTTCTTCAGAAACTTAGGTCAAAGTGAAGATTAGGATGGAGGACGCAGACCAGGAATATAACAACCTATCAAGAATATAGCAATATATCAACGGCTTCCCTTTAAATAGATAGAAACTGACATACACACACACGCAATTGGAATTGAGAGATGGATGGGTGGGGGTAAAAGAAGATTCAGTAAAGACATAAAACTGATAACCAAACTTTATTTTTGTATTTAAAAAGCAGTACTTTCTCCATGAGAGAAAAAGCGTTTTTTTAAAAAAATTAAGCTGAGTTATAAGCAAGAAAAAAAATTTGAAAAGTGTCTCAAGTGTTCAAGTTTGTGACTCTAAAGTACAATCTATAACTGGCTAACTATGGCAAAAGTAAATGAGAAATTTTAGCAATTAAGAAGGTACCTTACTGTAGACTGATAGACATATATACCAGACTGAACAAATGGAAAATTCTTAAACCCTTACAGAAAAACAAGCACGTTGACAATATAGTTCAGTGTTGAAGGAAGGTAATAAGTCCACTCGATTGTGGAATGCTTAATTTTTTTAAACCTTGATTTCCTCCTTTTTTTTCAAGAATATTGATGCTTTTGTCATTGTGATATGACTTGCAGAAATTCTTATTAGTTTTACTTTTTAATTTTGAAAAATTTCAGACCTTCAGAAAAATTATAGAAACTTTACTGAATTCTAGAACACCCGTATACATTTCACCTAGATTTATCAATATTTTCTCAGATTTTTCTCTCTTTATGAATATGCATAATTATCATCTATCTATCTCTATCTACCTAATCATGCTGAATTATTTGAGAGTAAGTTGAAGATGTCATGACTCTTCACCCCTAAATACTTGAAGCATATATGTCCTTACAGCCTCGTGTATTCATTTCATTTAATACAGCTTAATTATAAAATTCAGGAAATTTAACATTAATACAACACAAATTACCTAATATACAGTCCATGTTCAGATTTTTCCAATAGTTCTAATAATGTTCTTTAGAGAAAAAGAAACAAATAGAACAAAATACCCTTTTTCCTATCTCGGCCTCAATCCAGAATTACATATTGTGCTTAGTTATTGTGTCTCTTTAGTCTCTTTTAATCAGGACCAGCCCATCAATCCTTTTGTTTTTTTCATGACATTTTGAAAATAACAGGCCAGTTGTTTTGTATAACATCCCTGAATTTGTGTTTGATTGTTTCCTCCTGATTAGATTCAGGTTGTGCATTTCTGTCAGGAGTGCTGTCTACATGGTGTTGTCCTTCTCAAACATATGACCCCATGTCACACAATGTCAGTTTATCTCATTATTGGTGATGCTAACTTTACTACTTTCACAAGGAGGTGTCTGCAACTGTCTCTACTTAAAGATGCCATTCCCTTTGCTAACTAATATGTAAACCAAGAGGAGATACTTAGGTCCTATTCCCCAACTAACTTTTGCCCAGAGGCTGTAACATTTACTGATAATTTTTGCCTAAATCAGTTATTGCTATGTTAGTGACCAAATATTTTATTTTTACCAATTTTGATCAAGCAGAAATTTTTACCAGTGATTTTTTTTTAAAAAGAGTGTAAAACAGGTTATCATAGGGATTAACACATCTGTAGACAACCAGAAGGGCACAGTATTACTACAGGTAATTAATCTGGAGAGGCAAAAAAAAAAGAATAACTCCATTGAAGAACGAAGCTATTGCAACAAATGCTCTGAATTTTTCATCAAGCAGCAGAACGGTAATAAGTTAGGTCTATGAAGTGTAATGTGTGCATCAGCCGTTTCCCCCTGCATAATCTTAAACTGCTTTGCATTTATTCACAATCATGCACAGTAATAATCAGGAAAATGTTTGGACTGTACAAAAAAAAGAGCTTGGCACCAAGTATAATAGAACAGAAATATGAAAACAAGGGAACCAGGTAAGGCATTTAAGATTGGAAGATGTTTACATAAAATTTCTAAAGCAATTGATAAATGATACTACTTATATTACTAGTTTTTCTTTCTTTATTTCTGGCTAATTTTGTTAATAAACTGTAGATTTAGATTAGTCTCAGTTGCATCTAGTGAATTCAAAAAAGAGTGACTCTGCAATAAAGCGTCTATCACGTCTTGCTGAATAAAATGTGTATTTTGTGCAACCTGAGATTGAAGGCTTTCTCAGCTTCTTGGAGTTTTAAATTAGACAGCCCCCACTTCTTGCAGACACAGTTGCTTATTTGTCAGTTTGATTTATCTTAAGCAGGAGCTAAAACTGTATTAAAATCTTCTGTTAAGCATGTAAAATTCCACCTATATACAGTCAGTAAGCGAAACATCTCTAATAAAAGACAGCTGTGTTCTCATTGGAAGCAAAAATAGGATAGTGAGAGATTTGTTTCTGTGAAGGAGGATATGAAAAGTGTTAGAAACCAAGTGTCTTCTCTTTATAAAATGGCGCTGATATAGAAGGCAATAAAAATAGTTTTCATGATTTTTTTTAAAGTACAGATAAAATAACCAGTGAATCTGTGTATTCAGTTGTTGATCAGTTTAGTGATGGGCTGAAAAATTAGTGAATTAATGAGTGTCCTATGCTTTATTCATTATTTCACTATATTTTTTCCTTTCTGGTTGCACCTCTCTGAGAATAAACCCAGAATATAAAGTTATATAACATTGATGGTTTTATAATAATTGTTTTCATATAATTTCAGAGATTATTTTTGGCTTCTTGACATTTTTTTTTTGCTCATTTATTTGTACAAGTGAAATTTTAAAAATTCCATTAGATAAATTAAAAATGTTATGAGTATGGATTTTTAGCCTTAAAAATATGTAACCAAAGAGAATGGCCCATTTACCCTAGACTTGATTAGCTATCTGATTAACTCTCTTGTAAATTTTTGTCCATATGTATAGCATAATGTACATGAAAGGAAACAAATGTTAAAACTGATGACTTCATGTTAAGAAACTTAAGCCGAAATTAAGGCAATGTGGTTTGATTACAGCTTAGTCTTTAGAATTCTGTTTTGGTTCACCTGATTATGGTGGTGCATTGAAATTCTAGGATTCATTCATTTATTCATCTTGAACATTTATTTAGTGCTGACACATAGAAATTGTTTAATAAACAGTCATTATAATGCTTTTAATGCATTATACACATCCACATGTGCATTTTGCTGACATGGATTCCTCACAGATTGCATATATTATAAAAACAAAATTTAAATTTCAATATGGTTTTATGTTTATTTCATACATTTAATAAATATTTGAGGGCCGTCCATCAGCCAGGCACTGTACCAGTCTCCAGCAATACATCTATGGGTAAGATATATGGACCCTCAGCCTTCAGGGAGCTTATATTTTTGAAAGAAAGACAGAAAAGAATTAAGTACACAGGTAAACAACATAATTAAATATTTTCATGAACCATGAAGGAAAAGTGCCCAGAGTAACTGGTCTTGGCAATTAAGTGTGTGCCTGTGTGTGTGTGCATACCTCTGTGTGTTTGTGTGTATGTATATGTATGGATGTGTTCTGTGTGTGCATGTGTATGTACAGTTGACCCTTGAACAATGAGGAGGTTGGGGCACTGACCTCTGCCACAGTCAGAAATCTGCATATAACTTTTGACTCCCCCAGATCTTAACTACTAATAGCCTACTGTTGACCAGAAGCCTTACCTGTAACATAAACTGTTAACACACATTTTGTATGTTACATGTATTATATACTGTATTCTTATAATAAAGTATGCTAGAGAAAATAAAATGTTACTACAAAAATCATGAAAAAATACATTTATAGTACTGTACTGTATTTATTGATACTATAAGTTTATATCATCTGTTTAAGGTGAATGTTCTGTCATTACCTATGTCAGTGCTGTCTTATAAGCTAAAAAACACTGTAGATATTATACATATTACTAATACTAGACATCAAAAAATGATAATATAAAAAAGAAATTCATACCTATTTACAGGTATAGTGTTATTCATGAATTGATAATGAAGAAGCAGCAATATGATTGCTAGCATAGTCGATACAACTTCTTCACAGTAACCTAGCCTATACATTAATGAATGAATTGAATGCAGTTTTTATGGGATACATTATTACCATGTACATAGTACATTTTTGGAAACATTGTTACATTTTTCAAAAAACCACTTACTTGTGATGATAGGCTGACATGCAGTTTCTCTAATTATAAGAGAGCGAGGCATACTCTATGGTAATGTCATTCTTTGAAAGTTATAAAACAGTGTTAGAAAATTAACATGTTAATTTTATATTAAACATCACTCACCTTATGCCTATGTCAGGATAGGCTATCCACTTCAATACAGGTCTTGCACATGATGTTCTACATGATGAATGCTTAGGCAATGATGATGATGGCACAAAAATGTCTCATACAATTCTTGCTGTACAGTTACTAGATTTTCACACGAAGACACACATGTACCCAACAGATACATTTATTAACGGTATGGCATGATAATTATTTACTCTTCATGAAGTGGAAGTGGATCATTTAAAATGTTTTCATCCTCGTCATCTTCATGTTGAGTAGGCTGAGGAGGAGGAGGGAGAGGAGGGGCTGGTCTTGCTGTCTCAGGGGTGGCAGAGGCAGAAGAGGTGGAGGAGGTAGAAGGGGAGGAAGGAGAAGCAGGTACACTTGGTGTAACTTTATGGAAATACACTGTAATTTCTGCCCGACTTTTTTGCTTTTTCATTTCTCTAAAAATGTTTCTATATGGTACCAGTCCTTCTTCTACCATTTGCTTTAGTTTCAGTGCCTGTATCACGGAAGGGTCCATGTCATACAAAGAAGTCAAAAGCAGTCTTGGATAATTGGAACTCTTCCAGTTATTGTCTAATGTCAGTCTTTTTCTGGCACTGCTTCTTCTATGACTTCTTCCTCCTTTGGCATTGGTTCAGAAGCACTCATCTCCATCAAGTCATCTTCTGTTAATTCTTCTGGTGTGGTGTCTATAAGCTGTTGAATTTCTTCAAGATCCATATCTTGAAATCCTTGAAACAGGTTATGGCCACCTGTTTTGCCATAACCACAATCTCTTTCATGATTTCCTTGATAGGCTCTTTTGTAAATCCTGTGCAGTCATGCATAACCTCTGAACACAGTTTTCTCCAGCAGGAATTTATTATTTTGGGCTTGACGGCTTTCATAGCTCTGTCTATAACAAAGATGGCATCTTCAATGGTGTAATCCTTCCAGACTTTTATGATGTTCTCTCTATCAGGGTTTTCTTCCACAGTATTGAAAAGCCTTTCCCTAGAATACCATAGGTAATGAGTCTTAAAACTCCTTATGACCCGCTGATCTACAGGCTGAATTAAAGATGTGTTTAACTCATGGAGTTCTGGGTGACCCAGGGCGTTGTCCAATATCAAAAGAACTTGAAAAGGCAATCCCTTACTGGTAAGATAGTTCTTGTCTTTAGGGACAAAGCATCAATGCAACCAATCCAGAAAAAGGGTTTGCACTGTCCAGGCCTTCTTGTTGTACAGCCAGAAGTCTGGCAGCTGGTGTTTATCTTTTCCCTTCAAGGCTCGGAGATTAGTAGCTTTACTGATAAGGGTAGACCTGATCACAAACGTGACTGCATTTACACAAAATAGTAGAGTTAGCCTATCCCTTATGCCTTAAATCCTGGTGCTTGCTTCTCTTCGTTACTAGTAAATGTCCTTTGTGGCATTTTTTTCCAGAATAGGGTACTTTGGTCTGCATTAAAAACCTGTTCAGGCAGATAGCCTTTCTCCTCAGTGATTTTCTTAGTGGCATCTGGAAACTCGTCTACTGCCTCTTGGTCTGCAGAAGCTGCTTATCCTGTTATCTTGACATTTTTTAAGCCAAACCTCTTTATAAAATTATCCAACCATCCTTTGTTGGCATTAAATTCTCCAGATTTAGATCCTTCACCTTCATTTTGCTTTAAGTTGTCATATAATGATTTTGCTTTTCTAGAATCATATTAGTGTATATAGGTATGCCTTTCTTATAGCAATCCTGCACCTGCATGTCTGCATTTTCAGTGCAAGATTAAAAGGTATTTTTGCCAAAAGTGCAAGGTTTTCGTGGCTGCTGGCATAGCTGCAGCTGCGGAGATGGCTTCACAAGTTTCCTTTTTTTTTTTAAATAAAAAGGGCTTCCCTGGTGGCTCAGTGGTTAAGAATCCGCCTGCCAATGCAGGGGACACAGGTGTGAGCCCTGGTCCGGGAAGATCCCACATGCCAAGGAGCAACTAAGCCTGTGCGCCACAACTCCTGAGCCTGCGCTCCAGAGCCCACGAGCCACAACTCCTGAAGTCCGGGTGCCTAGAGCCCGTGCTCTGCAACAAGAGAAGCCAGTGCAATGAGAAGCCCGCTCACCGCAACTAGAGAAAGCCCGCGCACAGCAACGAAGACCCAATGCAGCCCAAAATAAATAAATAAAATAAATAAATTTAAAAAAAACACACAAAAAACAGTGGTCCTTACGCTGGATTCATTTATCTTGAAATGGCAGGCAACCGCAACTGCAGAGCTCACTCTACAGTACATATCAAGCAATTCAACTCTTTCTTGTAACATCATGACTTTTCTCTGCTTCTTGGGAGTACTTCCAGCATCACTAGTGGTGCGTCATATGGGTCCCATGGTGTTATCCAGGGCTTATGGTATTGGACTAAATAAAAAACAAGCAAGAACCATGAGAGATCACTTTTTACTGTGATCACTTTTTACTTTTTACTGTGATAGGCAATTTACTGGAGAGACAAACTGCTCATGTGGAGAGGATTAGTGTCACGTGGCATTTTTTTTTTTTTTTGCGGTACGCGGCCCTCTCACTGTTGTGGCCTCTCCCGTTGCTGAGCACAGGCTCCGGACGCACGGGCTCAGTGGCCATGGCTCACGGGCCCAGCCGCTCCGCGGCATGTGGGATCTTCCCAGACCGGGGCACGAACCCGTGTCCCCTGCATCGGCAGGCAGACTCTCAAGCACTGCGCCACCAGGGAAGCCCCACATGGCATTTTAAGCGGATTTTAAATAATGATTTTAATAATGACTTTATGTTTGTTTACATTTCTCTCAACTGAAAATGGCGCCATGTACGGTCTGTAAGTGTTTGTGTGCATAAGTTTGATAAATTTTAACTTTTTATAATAGATTTGTATGTGTTTTATGTTAGTAAATGATAGACTAGTATCTATCTATATATTTTATACATTCATGACATACCTTTTTATTAATTTTTTGATATTTCTAGGCCATGTGCTTTGTGAGTTTTTTCAAATTGTCACAAATCTCCATTTTTCTAATATATTTATTAAAAAAATTTGTGTGTAAGTAGACTCGTGAAATTCAAACCTGTGTTGTTCAGGGGTCATCTGTATTTACGTATGTGATACTGTGGATTGGGTAGTCAGAGAAGTCCTCTCTGGAGGGCATCATATAGACCTGAAGAATGAGAAGAAATCAGTCACGTAAAAGGGTGTGGAATGTTGTTCCAGAGGCAATCTTTAGGATTTAATAGGATTTTATGAGAGTTTTATGACAGTTTTATGATTTTTAAGTTTGGAAATAACAAGATAACTCATCTAGTCCTCCTGAGGCCCCAGAAATTCAAGTTACTTACCCAAAGTTGCACTAGCCAAGACTGGAATGCAGAGGTGGCTGCTACTCTGTAAAACAGAGTCAATTAAATACGTAAAGACATAAAAGCAGAAAATCATCATGTGCGGTATTAAGGGAATGGAGTCGGAAGCTCAGAAAAAGCAGATCTCTTGCATCTTCACATTTTCCATTTCATCTAAACTCAGTGAAGAGTTTAAAATTGAATATAGGTAAGTTGGCTAAAAAACTATAATTCTGAGTCATCAGCAGCATATCTGAAAGGAACAACACAGCCAAGCCTGGCAGCTCCTATTTTTCAGATTAGAAATTAACTGCTATGCTGTCAGGATGAAATGGTATGTTTTATTATTGAAAAGGCAGCTCTATTAGCTTCTTTGGGCCACAAGGGCGCATTTATTTAATTACTTCTTCCAGGACACTAAGTGGATCCCTAGTGACCAGGCCAAATTATAGCACCTTCAAAGGTGAGCAACACATTCACTTTGATGGATAGTACTTTCCTTCCATTTATTCTTTACTTTCCTTCCATTTATTCATTTTTTTTCACTAAATAGATAAATAATGGAGGAATCCAGTTTCTTTTCACCTCTGTTGAAAACAGCTTAGGGCCAGAGCATTTTTGATTCACTGTTAATAAAATAATATGATACAGAAATGAAAAGTTAGACAAATCTTCTAAATGAGGAACACAAGGCTTGTTTTAGATTCCTTAAAAAAATTCTTCAACAGACTTTATTTTTTTTTAAATTAATTAATTAATTTATTTATTTTTGGCTGCGTTGGGTCTTCGTTGCTGCACACAGGCTTCGTCTAGTTGCGGCGAGCGGGGGCTACTCTTCATCGCGGTGCGCAGACTTATTGTAATGGCTTGTCTTGTTGTGGAGCACGGGCTGTAGGTGCACGGGCTTCAGTAGTTGCGGCACGTGGGCTCAGTAGTTGTGGCTCGCGGGCTCTAGAGCACAGGCTCAGTAGTTGTGGCACACAGGCTCAGTAGTTGTGGCACACGGGTTTGTTGCTCCTTGGCATATGGGATCTTCCCGGACCAGGGCTTGAACCCGTGTCCACTGCGTTGGCAGGTGGACTCCCAACCACTGTGCCACCAGGGAAGTCCCCCAGACTATTTTATAACGCAGTTTTAGGTTCATGGCAAAATTGAGAAAAAGGTACAGAGATTTCCCATATACTCCCTCCACAACCTCCCACAAGCCTCTCCTACTATGAACACCCCCACCACCAACCCCAGAATAGTCCATTTGTTGAAATCGATGAACCAACATTGACACATCGTTATTACTCTAAGTCCATACTTTACATTAGGGTTCATTCTCGGTATTGTACATTCTATGGGTTTTGGCAAATGTATAATGACATGTACCCACCATTATCATATACTGAATAGTTTCTTTCACTGCCCTAAGAATCCTCTGTGCTCTGCCTGTTCATCCCTCCCTCCTCCAGTCTTTGACAGCTACTGATCTTTTTACTGTCTCCATGATTTTGCTTTATCCAGAATGTCATATAGTTGGAATTGTACAGTAGGTAGTGTTTTCAGATTGGCTTTTTTTACTTAGCAATATACATTTAAGGTTCCTCCATCTCTTTTCATGGCTTTGATAGATCATTTCTTTTTAGTGCTGAATTATATTCCACTGTCTTGCTGTAAGATTCCTTTTTTAGAGCTCTAAAGTTAACAGAGATTTTGAATGAGAAAATTTAAAATCAGAGAAGGAAAAATAAGTTATAATTATATTTAAAAATTATTTTACAACAAAGGATGAAAATATAGGTGGATTCTTATAAGTAAGCCTGCAAGAACATAAACATAAGTATTGTTTTGTAGAATGTCTTCCCTTTGTTAACAAAGTTGAGATTTTAATGCTAAAATCTCAATAGAGTCAATAGGAAAAAATAAAAATTAAGATCTCTAATAATGTAAATGTAGGTCATGGGTGAATATCATAGTAGAACAAAATCTGTATCTTAAAGATATTTAATTGGACCAGCAGATAGCCAGCCTATCAAGCAAATTTTCTTTCAGATTCTTAGAGTGTGGTTGATATTTAAGCTTTGCTAGCCTAGCATTGAACATCTCTTACTAATGGGTTATGACTTTCATCCTTTAATTTTTAATTCTTAGTTTCACATGCTATAAAGGGACAATTCTAACCCTTTTAAATGAATTTTCATTGGTACTCAATTTAGTTGTTTGGGATAAATATATACAATATCTCACAGCTTCTTTCTCAAGAGAAATTAAATCTTTTCAAACATTACTAATTTTCAGAATCTTCCTATATGGTAGGTGGGAGATATTTATCACAATTCCTATTGGATGAATTGAAAAGCGTATGCACAAACTGAGAGTCAAGCTCTTTGAGATTAATTCATAAATCAGTAGGGATAAGTGAGAACAGAAATTCTTTGTGTGTGTGTTTTTAAAATTTTTATTGGAGTATAGTTGATTTACAATGTTGTGTTAGTTTCTGCTGTACAGCAAAGTGAATTAGTTATACATATACATATATCCAAGAAATTCTATGTTTTGATTCTTGGGATCTGGTGTTTTGCCTTCTAAACTTTGCCCTGTTGATGTTAGTTAGGTAGCAAATTGGCATGATTTGTATTTCATTAAATCATAATATATGACAACCTAGGAAGCCCTTTAAATTCTATTTGATTTTCTTTCTACTGGCACTGCTCCCCAGTGGTGGAATGGAGGTGATTCAGTGTATTACTGCTTATGATGGAGAGGTCTGATTTTAGAGACAGGAGCTCAGGCTGAAATCATGGCTCTGAAACTTATTAAGAGTATGCTCTTGGGAAAGCACTTAAACTGTCTAAAGATGTAAAAAACAAAGTGAGAAAGAGAGATATATCTACATCATATAATATCTACATCATAGAGTTCTTATGGAGATAAAATCAAATATTGATTATAAAGTACCCGTAGAGTACAGTGCCTAACACACTGAAAATGCCCAGTGAAGATCAATTCTTATTAAAACCAGAAGGTAGAAAATTCTTGTTGTTATTTTATAGATCCTGGGTTCCTCCAGCAATAGTGATTTAAATTTTAGCTTAAATTATTTAAATAAATATATTACTGTTATTTTTGGACTCAAATAAAAAAAATTCCTTATCTTGCTTTCTCTATAGCGCAGATTTGTGAGGTTTCATCTTTGTGGAGAAGAAAAAAAACCCTCCCACAAACCCCTCTGTGCTTCTAATACTATATCCAAAGAATCTAAGCTTTTGTATTGGAAAAAGTGTCTTTATTTTCTCACTATCGTGGTACAATTAACATTTTAACTATTGATTATTTGTATAAACATTGAAGTTTTTTTAAAAAAATAAATAAATTTATTTATTTATTTATTTATTTTTAGCTGCATTGGGTCTTCGTTGCTGTGTGCAGGCTTTCTCTAGTTGTGGTGAAAGGGGGCTACTCTTCATTGTGGTGCGTGGGCTTCTCATTGTGGTGGCTTCTTTTGTTGGGAGCACCAGCTCTAGTCACGCGGGCTTCAGTAGTTGCGGCACATGAATTCAGTAGCTGTGGCTCACAGGCTCTACACTGCAGGTTCAGTAGTTGTGGTGCATGGGTTTAGTTGCTCCGCAGCATGTGGGATCTTCCTGAACCAGGGCTTGAACCTGTGCCCCTGCATTGGCGGGAGGATTCTTAACCACTTCACCACCAGGGAAGTCCCCTAAACATCCAAATTTTAGAACATTATATGTTATGACTTGATGCTTATTTGGCCTCAAATAAAAATCAAAATTATGATTCAGGTAACATGGGCTGCAACTTATATTATTTTAAATTTGTTTATTTATTTACTTATTTATTTATGGCTTTGTTGGGTCTTCATTGCTGCACGCTGACTTTCGCTTGTTGTGGCCAGTGGGGGCTACTGTTTGTGGTGCATGGGCTTCTCATTGAAGTGGCTTTTCTTGTTGCAGAACACAGGCTCTAGTCATGCGGACTTCAGTAGTTGTGGCATGTGGGCTCCGTAGTTGTGACACAGGGGCTCTAGAGCACAGGCTCAGTCGTTGTGGTGCACAGGCTTAGTTGCTCTGCGGCATGTGGTATCTTCCCGGACCAGGGTTCGAACCCGTGTCCCCTGCATTGGCAGGCGGATTCTTAACCACTGTGCCACCAGGGAAGTACCTTTATTTTTTTAAATATTGGAGTCAAGCAGAAAGCCCTCATCTAAGTGATAAAATTAACACATTAATTTTAACACCATATTGGTGGGATTTTTTTGTTGTTGGGAGCACATCCAGCCCTGTGCCCCCAAACATATTTATGTCCTACTTATAATATATTAACCTAAAGTCAGGATTTATTCACACCTTCCACTGACTATCATTTACTACAAACTCAGTGAATATTTGTTGAGTTGGTTTAATACCATTCTTTTGTAAATGGATGACCTTATTTTATGGATATTAGTCTTTACTTCCCTGTTCAAATCATTGTATGGGCTCTAGGAAGACCTTTCACTCTTTGTTTCTTTAAAATACAGCTTATTTGTTTATGCTTATTTCACTTAGCATAATATCCCTAGATGCATCCATGATGTCACAAATGACAAGATTTCACTTTTCTTAAGGCTGAGTAATATTCCATTATTTTTTATATATATATATATATATATATATATATATATATATATACACACCACATCTTCTCTATCCATTCACCTGTCAGTGGACACTTACATTGCTTCCATATCCTGGCTATTGTAAATAATGCTGCAATGAATATTGGCATGCATATATCTTTTTGAATTAGTGCTTTTGTTTTCTTTGGGTAAATATTTAGAAGTGAAATTGCTGGATCATATGGCAGTTCTATTTTTAATTTTTTGAGGAACATCCATACTGTTTCCCATAGTGGCTGTACCAATTTACAATCCCACCAACAGTGCACAAAGGTTCTTTTTTCTCCACATCCTTTCCAACACTTGTTATTTGTTGTCTTTTTGATGATAGCCATTCTGACAGGTGTGAGGTGATATCTCTTTGTGGTTTTGATTTGCATTTCCAGGATGAGTAGTGATGTTGAGCATCTTTTCATGTGTCTATTGGCAATGTGTATGTCTTCTTTGAAAAAAGTCTATTCAGGTTCTCTGCCCATTTTTTTAATTGTGTTGTTTGTTTTATTGATGTTGAGTTGTATGAGTTATTTGTATTTTTTGGATATTAACCCCTTATCAGATATATTGTTTGTGAATATCTTCTGCCATTCTGTAGGCAGCCTTTTCATTTTGTTGATAGTTTTCTTCATCAGGCAAAGCTTTTTAGTTTGATGTAGTCCCATTTGTTTATATTTGCTTCTGTTTCCCTTCCCTGAGGAGACAGATGTAAAAAAATATTGCTAAGGCTGATGTGAAAGAGCATACTGCCCATGTTTTTTTCTAGGAGTTTTATGTTTTCAGGTTTTATGTGTAAGTCTTTTAATCCATTTTGAGTTTATTTTTGTATATAGTGTGAGAAGGTAGTCCAGTTTGATTGTTTTGCATGTAGCTATCCAGTTTTCCCAAAGCCACTTATTAAAGAGGCTGTCTTTTCCCCATTGTATATTATTGCTTCCTTTGTCATAGATTAAATGACCATGTAAGTGGGGTTAATTTCTGGGCTGTCTCTTCTGTTCCATTGATCTATGTGTCTGTTTTTGTGCCAGTACCATACTGTTTTGAGTACTGTAGCTTTGTAGTATAGTTGGAAATCAGGGCGCATGATATCTCTAGCTTTGTTCTTCTTTCTCAAGATTGTTTGGACTATTCAGGGTCTTTGTGTTTCCATACAAATTTTAGAATTTTATGTTATATTTATGTGAAAAATGCAATTGGTAGTTTGATAGGGATTGCTTTGAATCTGTAGATTGCCTTCAATAATATGGCCATTTAAACAATATTATTTCTTCCAGTTCATGAGCATGGTATATTTGTGTCACCTTCAATCTTTCATCAATGTCTTATAGTTTTCAGAGTACAAGACTTTTACTTCTTTGGTTAGATTTATTCCTAGGTATTTTATTCTTTTTGATCCAAATGTAAATAGGATTGTTTTCTTAATTTTTCTTTCTGATAATTTGTTATTAGTATATAGAAATGAATCAGATTTCTATATATTAATTTTGTATCCTGCAACTTTAATGAATTCATTTATTAGTTCTAATCATTTTTGGTAGCATCTTTAGGATTTTCTATATATAGTATCATGTCATCTGCAAATAATGGCAGTTTTACTTCTTCCTTTCCAACTTGGATTCCTTTTATTTCTTTTCCTTGTCTGATTGCTGTGGCTAGGACTTCCAGTACTATGTTGAATAAAAGTGGCAAGAATGGGCATTTTTGTCTTGTTCATAGAGGAAATGCTTTAAGCTTTTCACCATTGAGTATGAATGTTGGCTGTGGGTTTGTCATATATGGCCCTTATTATGTTGAGGTATGGTCCCTCTATACCTAGTTTATTGAGAATTTTAAATTTTAAATGAATGTTGAATTTTGTCAAAACCTTTTTCTGCATCTATTGAGATGAGCGTATGGTTTTTATTCTTCAGTTTCTTAATGTGATGTATCACATTGATTGATTTGTGGATACTGAACTGTCCTTGCATCCCTGAGGTAAATCCCACTTGATCATGGTATATGATCCTTTTAATATATTGTTGAACTTGATTTGCTAACATTTTGTTGAGGATTTTGCCATCTATGTTCATCAGTGATATTGACCTGTAATAGTCTTTTCTTTTTTTGTGTGTGATGTCTTTGCTGGTTTTGGTATCAAGATGTTGCTGGCCTCATAGAATGAATTCAGAAGCATTATTTCCTCTTCAATTTTTGGATGGTTTGAGAAGGATAGGTGTTAACTCTTCTTTAAATGCTTGTAGAATTCACCTACCAAAGCTATCTGGTCCTGGACTTCTTTTGTTGGGAATTCTTTTTTAAAAATTACTGATTCAATTTCATTACTAGTAATAGGTCTGTTCATATTTTCTATTTCTTTCTGATTCAGTCTTGGGAGATTTTATGCTTCTAGGAATTTACCCCTTTCTTCTAGATTGCCCAAATTGTTGGCCTGTAATGTTTCATAGTAATCTCTTGTGATTTTTTGTATTTCTATTGTGTTGATTGTAACTTCTCCTTTTTCACATCTGATTTCATTTATTTGGGCCCACTCTCTTTTTTTCTTGATGACTCTGGCTAAAGCTTTATCAATTTTGTTTATCTTTTCAAAGAACCAGCTCTTAGTTTCATTGATTTATTCTATTATTCTTTTAGTCTCTATTTCATTTATTTTTTAAATAATCTTTATTATTTGTTTACGTCTACTAACTTTGCATTTTGTTTATTCTTCTTTTCCTAGTTTAGGTGTAAGGTTAGATTGTTTATTTGAGATTTTTCTTGTTTCCTGAGATAGGCTTGTATTGCTATTAAATTCCCTCTTAGAACTGCTTTTATTGCATCCCATAGATTTTGGATTGCTGTGTTTCCATTTTCGTTTGTTTCCCACTTTTTAAAAATTTCTTTTTAATTTCTTCAGTGACCCATTGGTTGTTTAGTAACATATTGTTTAGACTCCACTTGTTTGGGATTTTGCAGGTTTTTTTTTTTTTTTCCTGTTGATTTCTGGTCTCATACCATTGTAGTAAGGAAAGATGCTTGATACGATTTCAATCTTCTTAAATTTATTGAGTCTCATTTTGTGGCCTAGCGTATGATCTATCCTGGAGACCATTCCATGTGTCTGAAGGGCCCTAATTTTTAATCCAAACCTTTTCCACTGTGGCTTACTGATCCCCAAATAACCAAATTCTTATATCAACATTACAAAAGGAAAAAACTGGTTAAACACAAAGCCAAGTGATTCCTAAGGTTATGTCTAATCTGGGATACCTTATTAAAAATGTCTCTTGAACACATGCAATGCAATTTGTAGGCACTAATGCCAATTTTCAGATTTTTGAAAATAGTAGTCACATCACACTGATGGTCAGGAGTATTTTCTCATAAAATAGAGGATTGTATATGTGTGTGACCCCATCTGTACCTTTACTGTGCCTCCCTGCTCCCCATCCTGTTCACTCTTGTACCTCTTGGCTCATCAATTTTCTCCTTTTGTTCAGAGGGAAAGAAATTCTGCTATGATGAATCTTGGCTCCTTACTCTTAATCTCACCCTCTACTGGTATCAGAGATGTTATGAACGCTCAAAATAATACCTCACATCTGAAAACTCCACATAATCTAATGTCAAGTGAATTGACTTGGTGGAAGTGTCTTAGCATTATGTATGGATCATCATGTGTAAAGAAAATCACCTCATAATATTCTTCTTCCAGCTATTGTCTTTAAAATTTAGGAAATTGACCAGCCATCAGATATATTTAGCAAACAAATACATTTAAGTTATAGGAAGGAAATTGAAACGATGGTTTTGTTTTATTTAGCAATGCATTCTTAGTTGAATTTAGTCATAGTATGTGACTATTACATGTGCAGTTTTTTTTCATTGCTTGAATATTTATTTAAATTAAAGTATAGTTGATTTACAATATTAGTTTCAGGTGTACAATATAGTGATTCAGTATTTTTATAGATTATATTCCATATAAAGTTATTATAAAATAATGGTTATAGTTCCCTGTGCTGTACAATATATCCTTGTTGCTTATCTATTTTATGCATAGTAGTTTGTATCTCTTAATACCATACCCCTATCTTGCCCCTCCCCACTACGTGTGAAGTTTTAAAGAAGGGAAGGCATCACTCACTTCCTA
The DNA here is from genome assembly GCF_002837175.3 of Physeter macrocephalus. Lineage (NCBI taxonomy): Eukaryota > Metazoa > Chordata > Mammalia > Artiodactyla > Physeteridae > Physeter > Physeter macrocephalus. The sequence continues at coordinate 75,670,695 of NC_041218.1, forward strand.
ATTGGACCTGGTGGGAAGGTCTTCCCATTTGTACCCAAGTACCTGGAGTGTTTATCTTGGAACATACAATAGACAGTTGGGGAGATTTGCTTGAAGGTTAACTTCAACTTTGAATTTCTTTCTTTTGTTGTTTTTGTCCAGGGCAAGGGTTATTTGAAAGAAGTAAAGCAAATACACCAATAAACATGCTCATGAATATGTTATTAATTAATATTTTATAGTATAGCATGGCAAGTCTAAACTTCAGATTAGTGCAAGTCTACACATCTCAGCATGTTTAGCATATTTTATGCAAATAGTTGTTAAGAATAAAAATTCTAATTTCAAATGAAGAAAATTCATGACATGCACCTTGTGTTGTGGTTTAATCACTGTATACCCAGGAAGGTATCGACAGTTGTCCTGTTGAAGCTATTAAAGTTGCTGTCCAAGGTTAAATGAAATTGCAGTTTATCAGAACAGCATTGAGAAAATAAGGGAATCTGTTCATGGCTCTTGATTAATGCCAAGCGTGATCAACACAAGGGGGTTCATTAAGCCATACATCATGTGGGTAATTTAACATGTCATTGTGCCGGCTGTCTGCTTTGACGATGCACAGCCCTGAGTTTCAAAGTTGTATCTCTGACTCACTGAGTTCTACACAGAAGCATCCCTCATACTTCTTTTGCTGCACATTTTCTATTATGCATACTTAATTTTTTAGACATGTTAAACATTTCATATAAATTATTTAATATGTTTTGGAACAAAAATATATTTTGTTTTTGTAATGGGCTCCCCTCACACTATATATGGTTAAATTTATTAGGAAATTCTTCACCTTTTGAATTTTTCTTTTCCCTTAATCATATATATGTCTTAAAATCTGATGTGACTTGGAAAAAGCTATTGAAATTATTAACTCAATCCATGCTAATTTTTAGTACTCTTATTTGTGTGCTATAGTTAATACCACTTTCACAGTACGAATTTACAAGAAATGTTTTCTCATCATTCTCTTCTCAGTGGTTTTCTCATTATTCTTTGCTTATTATATAACACCCATTTAAAAAATTTGATTAGGTTTGGGCAAATATTACTGCCAAACTATGACATGAGGTACATTATTAGTAATTTTGTTATGTATTAGAATGTTATTTAAAACATAATTGTCGGACTTCCCTGGTGGTGCAGTGGTTAAGAATCTGCCTGCCAATGCAGGGGACACAGGTTCAAGCCCTGGTCCGGGAAGATCCCACATGCCGTGGAGCAGCTAAGCCTGTGCGCCACAACTGCTGAGACTGCGCTCTAGAACCAGCGAGCCACAACTACTTGAGCTCACGTGCCACAACTATTGAAGCCTCTGCACCTAGAGCCCGTGCTCGCAACAGGAGAGGTCACCTCAATGAGAAGCCTGCGCACCACAACGAAGAGTAGTCCCTGCTCAGCAACGAAGACCCAACACAGTCAAAAATAAATAAATAAAAACAAAAACAAAAAACAAAAAAACCCCATAATTGTCATTACAAATATTTCCATGTCATTTTAGGAAATATACCAAGCATGATAAATGATGGAATACTTTGTGTTTATATGTTTCAGAGATTTTTTCAATGATCTTAATTTTTCTAGGCATGATGAGTCCTTTATTTAAAATTATAAGAGCTATAATTTTGCCTTCTGGTTTTATTTAATTTTTTTCAAAATTAAATTTGCTAATTTTATTAGTACTGACTATAATTTGATAGCTTATAGAAGTAAAGTATTTCCATTTAAAAGACTAAAAAACCTGTGATTTATCATTTCATGTTATTTATTTGTTATCTAATATGTGGAATTCAATACAATCATACTTCATCACTCTCACTTCAAAGTAGGCTCTCCTGGTCACCAAAGATTTATGGGATACAGTGAATTAGAGGCCAAGATCTCAGCCATAACATCAGTGTCTGTTGCAGGGAAGGACATGGCAAGGGAAATATGACCATGGTTGGAAGCAATCTTAATATTAAAATTTTGGGCTACTGGAATTTCGTGAATGGGTTCCACGTTGTGCTTCTTTTAGAATCCTGAGGGCATATGCAAATTAGTAATCTGGACAGAGACCTAAAACTTCCTAAAATATACCAGTATGACAGTTTTGTACTGATGACCATGGTTTGGAATTTCCCTGTTTCAATTTGTATTTCTAATATCTTATAAATTGGAAGCTTTATGGGTTCTTTAAAAAATCATCTCCCGGGCTTCCCTGGTGGCGCAGTGGTTGCGCGTCCGCCTGCCGATGCAGGGGAACCAGGTTCGCGCCCCGGTCTGGGAGGATCCCACATGCCGCGGAGCGGCTGGGCCCGTGAGCCATGGCCGCTGGGCCTGCGCGTCCGGAGCCTGTGCCCCGCAACGGGAGAGGCCGCAACGGAGGGAGGCCCGCGTACCACAAAAAAAAAAAAAAAAAAAAGATCTCCCATATGATATTGTAATGCTTTTAAGGATCCAAAAACAAACAAACAAAAAACAGGTAAATTATTTATAAGATCTAAATATACATATGAAAGAAACTGTCATCACTGATGTGCAAAATATTGAGCTACGTTTGTGCGGGTTGATAACCTTGTTGACATCTACCATTCTTGGAAGGAGATTAGAATGCCATTTAAGAGCTGATGAGACCAGAGGCCAGCTTTTAAAGGCACACCTGAATAATGGAATGCTATTTCCATTTCAGTCTCTCTTTCTCTCTCTTTTTTTTTTTTTTTCCCCTGTTGGGCTGTGAATGCACTATCTATAATACCCTCAAAATAAACTATTTGATTATTTATAATTAGGTGTTTGAAAATGTATTTTAATTAGGTCCAAGACCAAATTAGAATGGTGTCTAGTGAATACCAAACATTTTCAAAGGCAACACAACATAAAGTGTTTTCTTTCCTGATATGTAAAGTGGGGAGGATGATTTCACTTGTCAGCTCTCAGTCACAACTCCCAGCCATTTATTGTAACTATATGATGGGTTCCTCCTGAAAAATGCTGCAAAAGTCATTCACATACTCAAGGTCTTCTCCTTGAATACTTTTTTTAAAAAAAGGTACTGTAGTGTTTTCTGCCACCATTAATTACCAAGGGTTTATTTACAAGACAATAATTAATTATACCTCTGGGAAGCTCAAGAGTCAACATGAATCAAAGCAGGCTTGGTAAGGAACATGGAAGTCTCACATAATTAAGCAGGGCACTGGAGACCAATTGTTTATAGAATGATTTTGCTAGAGCTAATTGACTCTAATTATTTAATCTGATTTTCTTCTTCCTAGTTATTCTTTTACAGAGTCACTGCCTTCTGCTAATGATGCACAGGGAACTATCAAGGTGTGCTATGCCTGCATTCAGTGTAGCCTCCCGTGTAGGAAATCGATAATGCTTAGATCATTTCCTAACGTGCTACAGAGTATTATACAAAACAAATCACAGAAGAAATCAACAAATCATCAATGGTAAAATACATACCAGGCAATCACTTGTACTGATGGCTGTTACCTTTTTCTCATATAAGACTGATCCAGTTTTCACTCAGGTTTAAGTTTAAATCATTTAAAATTTAAAAATAGGTATAAGCAATGAACTCATAGTTTCCACACAATTTTTTTAATGTGTAAGATGAGGTGAGGACTGTGGTGTGATTGAAAAGAAAAACAAAGTTTATATAGCTGTTTAAGTAAAAAGAAATGTTCCAGTTGAGCATATAGTGAAACTTAGGGAACAAATCATCTGCAAACATGCCACATTTTATGCAGGATCTATGCTGATGGGTAAATGAAAGCTGGATACCTACGGTAGCTGACTAAAAAGCATACAATGTGAATTGCGTTTTATGGTACTAGTGTCTCTGTGGTTTCTGCTTATGGATTGCTCCCTTCTCTGAATATCAGTGTTTGATTACAGTGTTCATAGTTAAGATAATCAAAGATGGGGATTAATTTACTGGTTGCATATTTTGATTCATTCACTTCTTAACCCTTAACATACAAAGCTGTTGTATTTTGTATAAGATTCAGGTTCTAGGTAACCTTCTGGCTAAAAAATTAGGAAAAATGGAATCTCTAACACCTTTGTAGTATTGTGAAGAATAATAGGTTTATCTTTGGATCCCTGTCGCCCACTTCATCCTGTGTATCCCCCTCCTCACCTTTCTGGTGATGTCCTAAGCTAGTCTTTACTAGTCTCTTTGCCAGATCATTCTGTCCTCCCCCTTTATTTTCTTTCTCTGCCATTAAAAGTTACATGTTCTGTAATTTATCCCTCGGTCTCTCATTCTTTGTTTTCCAGAGTGACAGTCGGCTAAGGAGTCCATGATTGATTTTAAAGTGCTCATTTTCCCACATCATTGCCTGTTCTGGATTTTATCAATATTTTGTTCACCGTAGAGTGCCCTGGAGAACTTAGTGTAGTGGGAGGATTTGGATGTGAAAAGACATATTCTGGGATATTGTAAGAAATGTAAATGGCAGATTGCAAAGTTCAAAGTATGACATTTACCCAACCTGGGGATCAGTTAAAGCATCCTAGAAAGAGTAGTTAGTCTCATTGGTTACATCAGAGAATTCACTAAGCATGATTGAAATCCATCCCTGAGTTAAGTACCTTACTAAGCCAAAGAGACTTTAAAGGCAGTTCTCTTTTAGAAGATACTGTGAGATATAATAATCATCCTTATTTAATGCTGGGCTCTCTTCTAAATGCTTTACATGCCTACATCAATTAATCTTCCCAATAGTCATATGAGGAACACAATTTTATGTCCTTAGTTATCCTCATCTTACAGATAAGAAAGCTGAGGCATTGAGGTTATAACTTGTACGAGATCATATAACTGTTCAACAGTGGAGCTGGAATTCAAGCTGAAGTGGTCTGGCCCCAAAGCTGAGCTCTTAACCGTGGTGTCTGAAGAGGACTGGCTGATATTTTTATGCCCATGTCTTTGGTCAGTATGGTTCTCAATCCTGCATTCTCATTAGAATCACTTGATATGGGAGGGGGACAGAGGTTGGATTTTAAAAGGAAACATTAATGTCTGAGCGATGGGGTCCAGTCAAGGACACTTTTCAAAGTGTCCCCACCTCTCCCACCCCGCTACCCGCCCTCAGTGATTTTAACGTGAAGCCAAGGTTAACAAGTCCTGCTCCAGGCCCTGGGGTGGGAGCTGTTCTCCACCTGCCTCCTGTCTATGCCCATCACCCACAGTTTCTAAAGGTTGTAAAAGCATGTCACTTATCCTCTGGCAGGAAGCAGTTCCTCAGGTGCCGATTCTCAGTGTCCATGAGTCAAACTCTACAGACCCCAGGTCTCTGTATTTGTGAATAGATCAAAATTGTGGTAACAGTTGGCCTAGGACAGACCCAGACAGAAGGCTTCCTGGATGTCTAGCCTGATTCACCACTGGTGTAATTTTAACAACCTAGTGACCCTGGGATCCGTGGGCCCTACTCCCTTTCATACCCAGTCATTCTCCAATATATCCCAACCATTTAATATACTTTGCACATGTCTATGAAGAAACCTTAGGGCAAGACCTTTCTAGCTGGGTAAATTTAAGTAAACCCTCATAACTCGATTTATTAATTTTAGAGGACTCTTTAAAAAAACAAAACCACAAGCTATTATCACAACCAACATAATTTTAAAGATTCCTTATTAATATGATTATCAAATTGTATCAAAAATGTCTTTTTAGAGCTAGTTTGTTAGAATCAGGATCCAAATAAGGCCTTTGCATTACACTTGGTCTAAGTGACTCTGATATATAGTAGCCCTCTCCCCCTTATCAGGCTATTTATTTGTTGAAAAACTTGGGGGCCATTTCTCCTATAGAATAACCTATGCTTTAAATTTGGGTGATTGTATTCTCCTGTCGTTTAGCACGCTTTCTATTCACTGTGTTTCCTGTAAATTGTTGATAAGATCTAGACCCTTGATTGCATGTGGATTCTGATGTTTTGCAAGCATACTTCATAAATATGTTTATTTCCTACTGCAGCACAGCAGGATGCGCATAATACCTGGTTGTCCTGCTTTTAGTGGATGATGAGATTGATCAGTGAGTCCAAATGTTGCCAGTCTGAAACCTCCATTATAAAGTTCCCCATCAACCTTTTGCCTAATGGCTTTTAGCCACTGAAGATGGTTGCAATATCAGTTATTTCGTCAGGGCTTGCAAATGGTGATATTGCAGTTAAACCATTCCTTCTTCATTTATTAGCCATGTTTCTTCTTTATATAAAGGAGAACTTTTGTTCATCAACTGTTTAATCTGAAATCAATTTGTACAGAAAATGCAGTAAAATTTTTGATTTTTTTGCCCATCAGTTTTCAGATTAGTGAATTTGGTGTCCTGGCAACTTTTAAAAGAAACTCAGGGCTTTGTTTTGTTTTGTTTTTGAGCACCGTTATAAACTTAGCAGCTTTCAATGCATTGCAGTTATATTCTTCTTGGTACTTACATTATCCCATTTCCGAATGGAAGAACCACTTGAAGTTGATTGTTATGCCCATTTGATGTGACTCTAGTAAACCTTGAGAGCATACTTGCTATCAGGTATCCTAGGTAAATTCTGTTTAGCTTCTCCTGTATCTCTGGAATTAGCAGTGGTTTCTTTTTAGTGAGAAATGGTATTAAAGGTCATATTCTGGGCCCTAGGAGTGCTCGTTGCTACTGGGTTGTCAATGGTTTTAAATTTTTTTATTTGGCAGTTATATGTTTTTAAGAAAGAGAAATAAATTATGAAGGTGTACTGATATTTCCAATTCAAATATAAAACTGCAGCTTATTTTACTTAATCCTTTTGATTTTATATTTGTTTCTCTTTTCTCTTAACTGGAAATCTGGTTTTCTAATTAACATTAACATAATCTATAATCATTTTATTTGCTTTATCTGTCTCTCTCCACTTGTATGTGTATTTATATGTCTGTGTGTATATATATACACACACACACATATATACATCTATATCTATATATATAGTAATTTTACTAACAGCTCTTAGTAAGGAACTCTTAAACTGAATGCAGTTTAATATTTCATTGTGGTTCTTTTTGCCTTTTTGATCTCTATTACCAGACTGTACCAATACTTTGTTTTAAAGTGATTTTTTTTTAATGAAGTTTTTTTTTTTGATATGGACCTTTATTTTTTATTTTTTTTTTTGAGGTGCGTGGGCCTCTCACTGTTGTGGCCTCTCCCGTTGCGGAGCACAGGCTCCGGACACGCAGGCTCAACGGCCATGGCTCACGGGCCCAGCCGCTCCGCAGCGTGTGGGATCTTCCCAGACCGGGGCACGAACCCGTGTCCCCTGCATCGGCAGGCGGACTCTCAACCACTGCGCCACCAGGGAAGCCCTGATATGGACCATTTTTAAAGTCTTTATTTAATTTATTACAATATTGCTTCTGTTTTATATTTTGGTTTTTTGACCACGAGGCATGTGGGCTCTTAGCTCCCTGACCAGGGATTGAACCTGCACCCCCTGCATTGGAAGGCGAAGTCTTAACCACTGGACCGCCAGGGAAGTCCTAAAGTGATTTTAAATAATTAATATGGGTATTCCACCATATTAATAAATGGCTAGATTCACTTTCAGTATGTTTTCAATTTTAAAGGATTCCCTTTTAAAAAATTTTTATTTTAAATTATGTAAAACAGTTACACAGTTCCTGAGTCAAAACCATAAGATAATTCAGAGAGATTTAACTCCTGTCTTTGTTCCCTTCTTTCTCTTCCCATGTAGGTAACTTTTAAATTTGTTTTTTGGGTTATCTTTTCACCGTTTCTTTAGTAAATACACACATACATATGTATGCATATACACACACACACACCACTCACAACACAGAATGCCCCTTTCTCCATCTTACATAAAGATAGCCTGTCATACACTATACACTTCTGTCTCTTGCTTATTCCACCTAAGGATACATCCCGGGGCTTACTCATTTCTCTGCAGTGTTTACAGGTCTTCCTCATCACGTTTCATAGATGTGTGGTATGGGTGGCTACATCAGGCTAGCTACATCAGGCTAAGTCTCCTAGTTTTTTTGGTTCCAGCATGATCTCTCACATGCAGTTCTTTTAGCCTCTGAAGAAGCCCAGTCTTTCTGGTTCACCTCCCCATTTCTTGTCCAAATTGCCTTCCACCACAATATACAAAGCTTCAACATTTGACCTTGCTTGGAGCAGGCATTCCATAAATGTTGAGTGCCACAGTGACGTTTCTTTCATTTCACTCAGAGGGTCCCTGAAGTGAAGACTCACCTTTCCTTCCTTGAGCTGCCCCTTATTTGAAAGCCTGGATGACCTTACAATCATCTTATCTTTTCCTGCTCTCAGTCTTGCCCCTTTCTGATCCAGCTTCTCTCTGAGCTCCCTTTCTCAACAGGCTAATGGATCTGATCCTACTTTTCCCCCCTACTCCTGGATGATAACAGATTTCAGGATATGGAGATTTTTCTATCATGAATATTTCCCCACTTCTCTAGAATCACCCCTCTCAGGAACTCATCCCTTCTCAGTTACAGCATGAGGCTATTTTTAAAAATATTGTTATTTATTTATACTCTAGTTCATTTCAGAGGAGATTCTAGGCACTTAACTGTGACTATATTAAAGTTATTTAGGGGCTTCCCTGGTGGCACAGTGGTTGAGAGTCCGCCTGCCGATGCAGGGGACATGGGTTCGTGCCCCGGTCCAGGAGGATCCCACATGCCGCGGAGCCTGCGCGTCCGGAGCCTGTGCTCCGCAACGGGAGAGGCCACAACAGTGAGAGGCCCGCGTACCGCAAAAAAAAAAAAAAAGTTATTTAGTGACTGGCCAGAATATTGGATGAGGGTTTTAAATTATGGACACACAAACTCACACATATACACCAGACAAATTTATCAGAAGCACTTTGATACTGAAATAGTTGCTAAAATGCTAGGTGTGTAATAAGTAAATTAAAAAGTCATGTTCAATAGTATAGATAATCGCAGGGTATAGCTTCTAAACTTTTACATATATCTTTAGAGGAATGTGATTCCTAAGGTTAATCAGAAGCTCCTGCAGTCTGTGTTCGCCTTATCATAGTTACTCGTCCATCTGAGTTTGGGAATTTGAATTATCTCAAAAGCTAAACTTTAACTAAATTCTTCAGTGGACTTATAAAAGACATTCTTGCGGGTAATTTAAATTTATTTTTTCAAAGGAAGCTGCTTTTATGGTGGATATGGAGACATGAAAGTTGACAGTACATTTGCTTTATTTTCCTGTGAGTAAGGAAATTTAACAAGACACCGATATAAGAATATTTGCTGGGCCTTCCCTGGTGGCGCAGTGGTTGAGAGTCCGCCTGCCGATGCAGGGGACACGGGTTTGTGCC
>NC_041218.1:75680238-75717290 GCF_002837175.3 Physeter macrocephalus
GGAGCCTGTGCTCCGCAAAGGGAGAGGCCACAGCAGTGAGAGGCCCGCATACCGAAAAAAAAAAAAAAAAAAAAAAAAAAGAATAATTGCTCACATTTTCTCCCTCCCAAGTTTTTTATTCTGAATGTAAATGTAATACAGGCTCAGATTATAAAATATAGAGTATACATACATGTAGTAAGAAGAAAATAAAATCTTTATTTTCCTAGACAACTGTGATCTCTTAGTGCTATTAATATTTTGATATGTTTCTTTCCAGGATTTTTCTAAATATAAAACAGAAATTTATATAATTTAAAATGTAGTTGAAATTGTATTATGTATAGTCTTTTATATCCTGCTTTTCTTCACTTGTCATTATGCTTAAACATGTTTAAGTCATATCATGAAAAATTCTTTATAATTTTAATACTTTCATAGCATTCCATCATACAAATTGCAAAATTTGTGCAACAGTTCCTCTGTTGTCTAACAATTATGCTCTTTACAATTTTTTTAAGTATAAACCACTGTTTATATTTCGGATAATTTTCTCAGGCTCTACTTCCGAAAGTGAAATTACTAAGTGAAATTACTAACGCTCAGTGTTTGGTCTGTTACCCCCACTCTTACCAAGATGGTCAAGTTAATCAGGAAATGTAGGAGATATAACTTTTGTCTTAATTTCAATCATGACACATAGGATGCCCGTCAAGAACAGTTGTCATTAGTTAATAAGAACATTTCTCAGCATGAGTAGATTTGTGTCCTGGCAGGTCTCAGGTGGTTCAGCACAGACTAATGCAAGGACGCTGAATAGAAGACAGGATTCCTGATTCTGATCTCAGCTTTTCCATCATCATCTTGTATGACATCAGCAACATTAACATCTCTGTGCCTTAGTTTCCTGGCCTATAAAGCGAGGGAATCTATAAAATTATATTTATTAAGATTCCTTCTGATCCCCAAATTCTCTGTTTTAATATTTGGAAGATTTTATGTTTGGAAATTGGACAAAGGCTACTGTCTAAAGATGTGGCTGATTGGATTTCTGCTATCAGCGTCCCATCAAAACCATCCTTTATTTGCAAATGAGGAGAGCACAGCTTTACTTGTTCTGAGGCTCAGTCCTAGTTGTTCTAGTTCATACAGCTTGTACTTGAGGAAGTACTGAGTTACCTGACAGTTTTGTGTAAGTCCACCTCCCATCCTCTGGCAAACTCTTCCAGCTCTATGTATCACAGTCTTCAAGAAAAGTTCTAGAGAAAATTATCTGGAAGCTTCTGTGCATTAATAACCCAAACCTTCCATCTGCCAATACAAGGAAACACGAAGCTTTCCACTAAGGCCCACTCATCAGTCACTTGTCCATTCTGTGACAAGTGATATCTAATAGATAAAGACAAAACTGATCAAGAAGTTCAAAATGTCTCTGGGAACATGAGGTAGAGGAATATAGAATTAATTTGCCATTGATCTTTAGCCTAAAGTAAAGATTTACAGAGTGGCAATTGTAGCCAAGTTATCATGTAGCTGTGACATTAGAGAACTGCTAACGACATCTCTTCTAAGAACAAGAGCAGTACTTACCAGCCATCTACTCTCACCCTCTAATGGAAAGGGACAACCCTCTGAGAAAGATCTCAGAGCAAAGTTTGTTTTACCACAGTGGTTCTCAAATTTTAGCATGTATCAGAACCATGTGTGTGTGTGTTTTAATTTTATTGAAGTATACTTGATTTACAATGTTGTGTTAATTTCTTCTGCACAGGAAAGTGATTCAGTTATACATACATATATATATATATATATATATATATATATATATATATACACAGAACCATGTGTTAAAAGGCAGATTACTGGACCCTCTCCCCAGTGTTTCTGATTCAGTGAGTCTAAGATGGAGTGCAAGAATTTGCATTTCTTTCTAATTCCCATATATGCTGATAACACTGATCAAAAGACCAGACTTTGAGAATCACTGGCCTACTGGATTTGAAGCACTCTTCACTGTAATCACACTGATGCCTTCCATTTGAATGAAAGGTGAGCTAGCAACAGGATGTTAAGTAGCTTTTATAAGGAGAGGTGAAGGGTGGTGATTACAGGTAGGGCTGGCAATAGATATTCTACAGAGACTAACCCAGGGAGCGGCAAAGTAACGCAATAGAGAATGTGGAAGTTAAAGCTAATAGCTGAAGGTGGTCCTTGTGGAAATTGGCTGTCAGAGATGTAGTAGCTAAGCCTAGAGAAGAAGCCACCTGGATAAGAGGCTAAATCGGCAGCAGCAATAGGCTCTTTACAGGATAATAATCTGGAGGTGAGTTATTACATTAAACTAGTCAAATATCAGCTTTTATCAATTTACACCTTTCTCAACTAGTAATGCTCCCTCTAGCTTTCTCTAATAGGAATAACAGTGATAGATTACTAATAGAGTGGGCTATTGTGGAATATTGGCTGGCAGGAAACATCTCCTTTTCTTGCATTTTTTTCCACATAAGAGTTTTTCACATTTAAATGATCTGCATCTTGAAGTACCTGCCACTTAGAAAAGAAGTTCAATATACCGCAGCATGCAAGAATATGAACAGGAGTAACTCTGCTTTATAGTTTTTGTCTTCTAGAAGCACTCCCTTTTGTTCAAGTTTCAGCCAGAGAATCAATGGGGAGCAAACCAGAATCAATTTTAATTGATTGTTCAGGTTTTTTAATAATCGGCATTCTTCCCTAATGCTTGACAGAATAACAACTAGAGTCTGATGCCCTGTAATTTTAACTCCCATTCTAAATGCATATTACTGTCCAGCAACTATTGCACCTACAAACAGCACACTGCCCGATGGTATGTCAGAGGAAATAGGGGCGCAGAATAAAGGAGAAATGGAAAATTGTGCTTATATATGTTTATTTACATGCATGCACACAAACATGTGGGCTCCAGCTGCCATGGTTGTGGCCAAGTTGTCCATTTTTGGTAATAAAATAGCGTGTAGGGAATAAACTTTTGCAAATATTAAATTGATATGCTTTAATTTCCTCCTTATTTCATGTTTGCAAACTTCTACCTCCAAGATTATGTCATAAGGTTAATTGTTCCAAACAGGAGAGAACAGGATTAGCAATAATTTTGAAACCAGTTTTGGATACTAAAGGATGATGGAAATCCCTTTAGCAAATGTGACCGACAGCATTGTTGCTTATCCAATAGCTATCTCCCCACACCCCCTTTCTAATCTTCCTAACAGAATCCAACCATTGTGTCCAGGTTCAAGGGATGAATTTTGAGTGTTTAAGTAAATTATAGTCATCCAAAATGACTTAAAAGTGCCCCAAAGAGAATCTATAAACCAGTGGTTCTCCATCTTGCTGATATACAGAAGCCTGGGATCTACCCCCGTAAATACTGATTTAATTGGTGAAGCATGAAACAGAGCATTGGTGTTTATAATAGCTCAACAGCAGCTATGGATGAGAATCACTAGCTTAAATTTTTGGAATCACCAAATTTTAAAACAAATTGGACTATGTATTTAGTTCCCCATCGCAGTTCCTATTATAAGAGTATTTAAAGACTAAATAATGAAACCTGTACCTCTGAGTTATAATATGAGAAAACATGTGGACCTTCCTAAATAATACCCATTTTGAGCCCTGTCATGGATATTTTCCATATGCTCTCATTAAATTCTTATGATACTACAGCAAAGGGTAATTAATATCCTAGTTTTATAGATGAGAATATTGAGGCTAGGCAGGGATGTAGCTAGTAGAGTCAAACCCAGATTTCTTGGGCTCCAAAGTTCATAATCTTTCATCTCTACTGAACTGCTTTTCAAAATCTTTCTCTTTCATTCGCTTCCCAATACCTGATTCTTACTCCCTGTTGATACAGAGCAGAGCCAAGACAGTAACTTTGGATTTCTGTCTCTCCAGTCTAAAGCTCCAGCTCCTAAATTTAAGACTCAATCCAGTCATGACCCAGCCTTACTGGTCTACTTTTTGGAATCAAGACTGTGTCAATCAGCCTAAATCCTCAAGCCCCACTGTACTGAAGGTACGATAATATAGTACCTTCAGCTCCTAGGAATATTCCAGTGCCTCCAGTGCTAGAGGAACAACAGAGATTCCCATGAGCTTCTTGATAAGCCTTTTCAGATGCTGCTTTTTGCTTCTGGAAACATTTGTTGTGAATCAACAGGAATTAAATTCAATAGCACATTTTGTCTCAGTCCGCTTTGGGATATTAATGATCAGGATTGGCTGTCTACATTCAGCAGTCTGACTGGATAAAAATCAGATTTCAGTTTTAATGAACTGTAATTGTTAATGCATCTTGCAAGAGAGCCCGTGTTGTTCCAGGGCAAATTTGGTTCAATGTCTGAATTTCTTCTCTTACCACCAGTGGCTAAAACCCACTAAGCCATTTGTTGCTAGTGTTTTGCTTAGCTGTCAACCAAATAATTTTTACCCATGATAAGTATATACTTCTTGGGAAAAAATTCAAGCCAATATTAACTGACATGATTTATTTTGTTTCTGATTTTTCTCTTACTTCACTCATGTTTCAGTCCATTGCTTCTAAGCTGTTGAATTCTGTTAAGAAGGCCTATTTTCCAAATCATCAGAGTAGTTGTGAAAAATATTAGTTAACTTTCTGAATAGTATAGTACCTCAATTCATGTTGGTTTGCACTCACTGAACATGCCGTTTTTTTATTGTGTAAATATGACAGAGGTATATTGATCTCTTAAGTGCTTAATCAAACTCTGTTAATACTGCTAGCCATAAACTATCTATCAGAAAGGCATAGCTTTGAAATGTTTGCATCTATGAATTAAATGAAATAATTTATCATGAGACTTTTTTCTGGGCCTACTGAGAGTTGATCCTAGATTTTTCGTGCTGTGTTATTAACTTCCATGTTGGCTTTGTCTAATTCTATGTAAAGTATGCTGATTTATTAGAAGGCTCACTTTACTGTGAACTATAATTGGATACTCTTGAAAGAATGGGTTTCATTGATTTAGTCAATGACCACAAATGTTGCTGAAGTAAGCCTCTTAACAGTGTAGGGGTGTATTTTGGCCATGATCAATGTTTCTGAATCTTCCCTTGTATTTTTTTGTTTTGTTTTGTTTTGTTTTGTTTTATTTAGTGCTATCTGCATTGATTTAAATCTACAGGAATGTTAAGTGCTAAATTTATCTTTTTTTTTTTTCTTTATTGGAGTATAACTGTTTTACAATAGTGTGTTAGTTTCTCCTTTACAACAAAGTGAATCAGTTATACATATACATATGTTCCCATATCTCTTCCCTCTTGCGTCTCCCTCCCTCCCACCCTCCCTATCCCACCCCTCTAGGTGGTCACAAAGCACAGAGGTGATCTCCCTGTATTTGCTAGTATTTTGTTGAGAATTTTTGCATCTATATTCATGAGTGATATATGAATCTGTAAGATTTCTGTAAGAAGAAAGCCTTTTCAAAGCAAAGGTAAATTTCAGCCTAGCCCTTATCAGCCTTCTGGTTGATTCCCAGTTAACTGAGGTGAAATGAATGGGGGTTTATTGTTATTGAGCTTTTAAAGCCCTCTGCTTAGATTGGATTACCAAGCAGTTGGGAGGAGGAATGTGTTTTAATGCTCTTATGATCTGAAATCAACAATGGATGGATGACAGACAGCAAGTGAGGTATCACAGGACTGTAGGTCTCCAGGCTGGAAGGATGTTTCCCAAATACTTTACTAACTACTGCACTGATGCAGGGTGGATGCTCCAGCAAGTAGCATTGTTGAAGTAGGGTCTGAGCCCCAACTTCACACTGGGGACATCCTTGTATGTGTCTTTGAATTGAATAGCTTTGAGAACTTCAGTGTTAAGTTAGGACAAGATTACTCCTCCAGGGAGGAGGAGGTCCCCACAGGTAGGGACCTTTCTTATAGTGACATCCCAAGCCTCTTTCAAAGTCCACACTAGGTGTCCCCAGGGGAGGAGGAGTGACTTATCTGTAGAATTTGGGAGATAGAGCTTCACCCAGCTCCTTCTTCTCTTTCCTTTTGGCATTTCCCTACCTGCCTTGGGGAAACTTTCATTGCCCCTTCAGGCTGCAGATTTATCTGGGCTGGCCTCTGGGGTTGGCTTGTGTTTGTTCATGATACCTGTGACTACATAAGTCTATCTAAATCAAGGTAAAATATTAGTGAGCTGACTGCAAACCTTAGCTACTTTCTCCAACTTTTATAAGAAAGAAGCAGATCTCATAGTCGCCATCTCTGTGACTCCACAGCTGTCTCTTATTTATTCTACATATGAGCAAAGAAAAGAAATTTATTTACTAGGTGCCCTTAAGACACTTAAAATTTTAACCACTACAGTGTCTGATACCTACTGCCTTGGCTGGTTGGCACTCTGGAATACGTGTCACTGAAAGTCTAGAGTGGGACCAATTTACCCTCCCCCTGAAACAACCAAAAAATGGACAAAATGTCTGAAAAGATGGTTTTCAAGATACTGGAAATCAGGCAAATAAGAACAGTGCTCCATGAGAGATGGGAAATAAATAAGGTAAAGGCTACAATTACCCCACTCTCTTGACAGAGTTCAATGCAGGGAGAAAGAAAACAGACAGAGCCCCCTGGACTCCTCCCAACATCCTAAGTTGAAGAAATGAAGCTGTAAGTCCAGAAAGACCACAGCAATTGGAGAACAGACTACTAGTGAGGAAAGAATAGTTCAGAGAGAGAACTTTGGAGATCTGAAAATACTTAGATTATTTAGCTAAGTACAGATCAACATATGCATGTGAGGAAACTACCTGAGACTGTGGAAAAATCCACCCAAAAGGATTAGAAGGAACAGTGCCTGACCTTACATGGGCAGTTTGGAAGACTTTGTAAATCATGGGGGGTTGAGTAGAATACCCAAAAAGAGTCTGGTAGTGGGGCATAGTGATCTCTAAACTGAGAACTACTTTAGACCAACCTAATAGATCATAAAAGCAGGACCCAAAAGTATCAAACTATTTCAAAGTAACATAACTGCATCCAGAACAAAACTCATGAAAATTTATAGGGATATAAAGATCTCTAGAACCCAGCAAGGTAAAAATCCATATCTGGCATCTAGTCACACATGCAAACAAACAAGGAAATATAACCCATAATGAGGAGAAAAATCACTCAACAAAAATCCACCCAGAGCTGACATAAATGTTAAAGTTAGCAGTAAAGGAAATTAAAACAGATATTATCATGGTATTCCATATGTTAAAACGTTAACTAGAGACATGGAAGATATTTTTTAAAGTCCCAAATTGTACTTCTAGAATTAAAAACTAAAATGTATAACATGATAAATACACTGGTTGAGATAAATGGCCAATTAAACAATGCAGAAGAGAAGACTAGTAACTTGATGACATAGTGATAGAAACTCTCCAAAATGAATCACAGAAAGAGAATGTGTAGGAGGGGAAAGAGAAGGAAGAGGTAGAGAAGGGAAAGGAGGAAGAGGAGAAGGAGAGGAGAGGAAAGCATCAGGAGTCCTAAATCACAAATGAATGGATCCCTCAAATGTTGGAGGGTGCAGATATTTGAAGAATAATGGGCAAAGTTTTTCTTTATTTGATGAAAACTATAAAGCTATAGAGCCAAGAAGTTTAATGAATCCCAAGTACAAGAAACATGAAGAAAACTATACCAAGTATAGTATACAAGTTTCATGTAAACAGGAATAAAGACAAGAATGTCAGCAGATTTCTTGTTGGAAACAACACATGTATGAAAAGAGTGCAGCAACATTATTAAAAGACAAAAGGAAAATACTGTTAACTTAGACTTCTAAACCCAGAAAAATATCTTTTACAAATGAAGGTGAAATTAAGAATATTTCAGACATACAAAAGCTGCAAGAATTTAACATCAACAGATCTACATGTCAAGAAATGTTAAAGTAAGTCCTTCAGGCAGAAGGAAAATTATACCAGAGGAATATATGAAGCTACATAAAGGAATGAAGAACGCCAGTAAGATCTTTAAAAAGATAATTGATTATTTAAACCAGAGATTAGCAAACGGCAGCCCACAGACCATGCTATGGTCTGAATATCTGTGTCTCCCCCAAAATTCACATGTTGAGATCCTAATGCCCAAAGGTGATGGTATTAGCAGGTGGGGTCTTTGGGAGGTGCTTAGGTCATGAGGGTGGAACCCTCATGAATGGAATTAGTACATTATAAAAGGGGCTCCAGAAAGATCTGTAACCCCTTCTGTCATGTGAAGATAACAACCAGAAGTCTATGACCTGGAAAGGGTCTTCACCTGACAATGCTGGCACCCTGACCTCAGACTTTCAGACTCCAAAACTGTGAGAAATAAATTTCTGTTGTTTATAAGCTGAGTCTTTGGTATTTTGTTATAGCAGCCCAAATGGACTAAGACAGATCAAATCCTTCTTGCTATTTTTAAAATAAAGTGCTATTGGAACACAGTCATGCTTATTCATTCATGTATTATCTATGGCTGTTTTGAGCTACAGTGGTAGTGGTAAATTGTAATAGAGACCATATGGCACACAAAGCCTAAAATATTGACTGTCTCTTTATAGAAAAAGTTTTCCAATCCCTGGTTTAAACAAAAGAAGAAAAAAATGTAGTATGATGTTTATAACATATAACATATAACTTTTATAACATATATAAAAGTGAAATGTGTGCTAAAATAGCACAAAGTTCAGGAGGGAAAAAATGGGAGTATACTGTTGTTAAAGATTCTTCACTATATGCAAAATGGTATATTACTTGAAGGGTATAATAAATTAAAGATGTATGTTATAAATCCTAAAGCAACCACTAAATTAATAAAACAAAGTGTTATAGCTAACAAGCCAACAAAAGATATGAAGTGGAATCATATTCAATTAATCCAAAAGAAGACATGCAAAGAGGAAAAAGGGAAGCAAAGAATAGATGAGACAACAAAGAGCAAGAAGGTATATTTATATCAACCATATCAATACTTACATTAAATGTAAATGGTCTAAATACCCCAATTAAAAAGTAGATATGATCATATTGGATAAAAAGCAAGGTTCGGGCTTCCCTGGTGGCGCAGTGGTTGAGAGTCCGCCTGCCGATGCAGGGGACGCGGGTTCGTGCCCTGGTCCGGGAAGATCCCACATGCCATGGAGAGGCTGGGCCCGTGAGCCATGGCCGCTGAGCCTGCGCCTCCGGAGCCTGTGCTCCGCATCAGGAGAGGCCACAACAGTGAGAGGCCCACGTACCACAAAAAAAAAAAAAAAAAAAAAAAAAAGCAAGGTTCAACCGCACGCTCCCAAGAGAAACACACTTTAAACATAAAGCCACTAATAGACTAAAATAAAGGAATTAAAAATGATACACCATGCTAACAACTAATCAAAGGAAAGCTGGAGTGGCTATATTACATCAGACAAAGGAGATTTCAGAATAAAGACTATTACCAAGGTTAAAGAAGGACACTTTACAATGATAAACAGATTAATTCATACCAACAATATAACCCATCATCATTTTAATTTTTTACCAACCTACTCCCCAGGAAGAAGGGGAACAGTGCATAAATTAAGGAATTAAGATAAAATTGTAGATGTCTTTGCTCTAAAATAATACCTTGTCTGTGCTTCCTTCTATGTAAAAGCTGGAAAATTCATTCAGTCAATAAATATTGCACCACTCATAATCTATACCAGATACAAATAGGAGGCAATACTTGATGCATCCCCAGGCGATGAGTCAGTTGTTAAAATATCACTTATACATTAGTCAAAGAAGACTAGAGTGAGCTCTCATACTAGAAACTGAGAAGGCAATCATTCTAGGAATTCAGAATTCCATTGAGTACCCTTAGGACCACCACTTTGCCTTGACTGTCCACAAACTTCTGGCTTTTAAAACTGATAGCACTTAGATTTTGATGTGGGATATATTAATCTCAAATATGTTGAACATATTTTTAAAATATGGATATCTAAGTAATACCAAGATAATCATAGTCTGTTTGGATAGCAACTTTCTCATGGTGGTAGGAAGGATGAAAAAATCTTGACTGGTGTTTGTAGAAGGAAGGAAAGTGTATCCCACAGCATCCATGGACCATTCCTGATATGAGGAATATAAGACAGAAAGAGGATTTTCTTTATCTGAAGTGATAGGCAAAAAAATCTATCCACAGACTCATCTTTCTTAAATATGAAAAGGACAAATTCTGTATTATCACTATATAATGTATTCAATCACATTTCTGTTTCTGAGAGCAGATGAAAAGTGGGATGCCTGGGATTCTAAATTAATTCCTTTTATTCCTTTTCAAGACACAGCTTCTGTGCTATAAAATAGTCTCGCTGCTCCCTTCTCATTTCTTATTTATAAGTCAAACTCCTTGTCCTAATCATCTCCATCTCTTCCCCAAAGCTAAACAGTTTCAAAGAAACTGAAGTTTGGCATTTCTTTTGCAAAGTGCCTACTGCTTTACTTCCTTAAATACTCATCTTTTCTTTGGAGTTTAAAAACAAACAAGTAAAGTTATTATATCCAAGGATAACTCCGTATACCTACTGCTGTATCTGATTCTGACTGCTAATCCCATATGGTCATTGAAATAGTCAGAACTCTTTGATTGAAAGTGATAGAAATCCAGCCCAAATTAGTTTATGAAAAAAGGGAAAAGTATTACAACTGCAGAAAGGAAAAGAGTGGCAAGCTTCTCTCTTTCTGTGTGTGTGTGTGTTACTCATCTCTGCTTCTCTCTGTGTTTTGGCTTATTCTTCCCTCTTATATATAGGGTTTTTTTTTCTGCAAGCCTGTGAATACAGCCATAAGCAATCCCAGACTTACTTCCTTCCAGCTAATGGCCAGAAAGCAAGAAAACTTCCTGCCCACCTCTAATTCAAGAGATGCTCAGAAAGAACTCTGATTCCTGTATCCCAAGACTGAGGTGTTATGATTTTCATGACTGATAGCACTTAGATTTTGATGTGGGACATATTAATCTCAAATATGTTCAATATGTTTTTAAAATATAGAAATCTAAGTGATACCAAGATGATGATAATCTGTGGATAATGACATTCTCGTGGTGGTAGGAAAGATGAAAAAAAAACGACTAAAATCACAGAGTTTGGGTGAGGAAGGAGCTATTTAAAATAAGGAAGAGGAAGAAGGAGGAGGAGGAGGAAAAGAAGAAGGGGAAGATAAAGAGGGGAGTGCGGAAAAGATTAGGACACATAAAACTACATTCTTTGTCTCTGTTTATTTTTTTTTCTTTTGCCTACCCAGGTACGTGGGGGGTTTCTTGCCTTTTGTGAGGTCTGAGGTCTTCTGCCAGCGTTCGGTGGGTGTTCTATAGGAGAAGTTCCACGTGTAGCTGTATTTCTGATGTATCTGTGAGGAGGAAGATGATCTCCGCGTGTTACTCTTCCGCCATCTTCGCTAAATTTATCTTGACACAAAGTTTCATTACTTTCCTGGAGATGCAAACTTTTCTTTGTTTATTATAGATTAAAAATATTCCCTGACAGTCTTTGAAAATAATCTATTTGTACTTATGTCAATATGTGTCAGCAATAGACGATAAGTAAAGTGAAAAATTAAAGACAATGCCCTTAAAATAATTGAATTAAGTTTCTTCTTTTTTAAAACCTTTGCAATTATCTACCTTTGTGCCTTCTAAAGGAATTTTGAACTTTCTGAAAACAAAAGGTAAAGTTCAACAGGTTTGAATCTTTTCTGTATACCTGTGAGTAAGTAGACATTGACAAGTGATGTGCTAAAGGATGAATAATGAGCGTGATCTT
This sequence comes from Physeter macrocephalus, assembly GCF_002837175.3. Classification (NCBI taxonomy): domain Eukaryota; kingdom Metazoa; phylum Chordata; class Mammalia; order Artiodactyla; family Physeteridae; genus Physeter; species Physeter macrocephalus. The sequence goes on from NC_041218.1 coordinate 75,692,051, forward strand.
GACTCAGAGTCCCTAAGAACCAGCTTTTATCAAAAAGTGTGCTGGCTCTGCAAGCAACTTTCTATTCTGCTTAACAACATTAAGGCCAAAGAAAAAAAATCAGGAACTAGACCTAAAGTACATGTGGGTTGTGTATCAGTTTCTGAATTATACATCATGGAAAAATGTAAAATATAAAGCTTAGTAGCATTTTATTAGAGTTATAAGACAAAGGGGAAAAAAAATCCCCACAGCATATGTATGCATGGTATACCTTCTGGTTAGAGTAGAAGTTACTTGACAGTGTTTGATTTTTATATCCCTCATTTTATTTATTTATTTTTTGAGTTTTTTTTTAATTGAAGTACAGTTGATTGATTTACAGTGTTGTGCCAATCTCTGCTGTACAGTAAAGTGACTCAGAAACATACAGACAGTTTTTTAAAAATAAATTTATTTATTTATTTTTGGCTGTGTTGGGTCTTCGTTGCTGCATGCGGGCTTTCTCTAGTTGCAGCGAGCGGGGGCTACTCTTCGTTGCGGTGCGCGGGCTTCTTATTGTGGTGGCTTTTCTTGTTGCGGAGCACAGGCTCTAGGCGCGAGGGCTTCAGTAGTTGTGCCACACGTGCTCAGTAGTTGTGGCTCATGGGCTCTAGAGCGCAGGCTCAATAATTGTGGCCTGTGGGCTCAGTAGTTGTAGCTCGCAGGCTCTGGAGTGCAGGCTCAGTAGTTGTGGCGCCCGGGCTTAGTTGCTCCGCGGCATGTGGGATCTTCCCGGATCAGAGCTCTAACCCGTGTCCCCTGCATTGGCAGGCAGATTCTTAACCACTGCGCCACCAGTGAGGCCTATTTGGTTTTCTTTCAAAAAATAATGTAAGCAGGCTCTACATGCACATAGTATGAAATTCAAAAGGTAGCGAAGAGATTTGAGGTAAAAGTAAGCCTCCCCTCTACCATCTAGTAGCTAAGCTACCTAATCCCTCCCTGCAGGCCACTAGTTACCTGTTGTTTGTATATACCACCAGAGATACTTTCAATGAACCATAAGTGTGTATCTGTATGTGTGGATGTATGCACACACAGTAGCACATTGCAGGGTGTTTTCTACCTTGATTTTTTCCTTTAACGATGCATTTTAGAGAGTTTTCCGTATCGTTACACCCAGAGTTGTCTCATACTTTACAAAGCTGCATAATAATCCATTCTATGGATGTACCACAATTTATTTAACCAGACCTCTGTTGATGGACATTTAGGTCATTTCCAGTCCCTTGCTATATTGAATAATATTATAATGACTGTCCTTTTACATGCATTATTTCTTACATGTACAAGTATATCTGTAGGTTATACTCATGAGTGGAACTGTTGGGTCAAAGGGCATATTTAACCAAAATTTTGGGGAGCATTGCCAGGGTGATATTTGAATGTTTAACAATTTACTACAGCATAGGCGCCAATCAATCAGGATGGATGCCAGCCACAGACAACCGGTAAAGGCTGGATATCAGATGTAAACACTGTCAAATTGCCCTCCAAAGACATACTAATTGATTGGTCTGCTTTAAATCATCTTTATGAGAATAGATACCATGCTCTTCCATTATTATTTCCATTTACAGAATTTGCTGAATCTCAATGGTTTTTGTATGAACATTATTGCCAATAAAACGTTACCTGGAGACACTGGTGGATTGGAGTGGTACAGGTGCTATATTCAGATTGCATATTAAATGTAGTATATAACAAAGCCAAGTTCAGAATTGTCTGTCAATGTTTACACCATGCAGAGCTGCCCACGTGACTGAGTAGGTGACTAGAGCAGAGGGCTTATCTGCCTCTCTCATTAGAACGTAAGCTTCATTGGAGCAGGAAGTTGTTTTTATTTCCCACAACAGTATCTTCAACACCTAGAAAAATGCCTGGTGGTAGTTGGAGCTCAAATCCAACTGATCCCTACTGATTAAATAAATTAATATTGAACTGATTATCAGGAAGATAATCTTCCCTACAAGGACAGTGAAAAGTTGTGAATATTCACATAGTAACAGTTATTTTTCTCGTTATACCTATTTCCTGATTCCAAAGGTTTGGAGATTGGTCACTTATTAAAGGTGTATCCTGAAGTCAAAATTATTGAAGGTACATAGGTTTTACCTTCAAAATTATTGAAGGTAAAACCTAGATTTCACCAGTAGTTCTTTTAATTCAGCTCCTTGAGGAAGAGTGTCTGTGTCTGAATATTCTTAGACCATGATTATTGCTAAAGTTTGCACATTTTATAATGTGGTAATTGTATTTAGCTAGCTGATGTCTTTTGTTTTGGAGGGCTGGGGTGTAGATACTTGTGAATGTAGAATTTAACACCTGAATTAGTAATTATGTGTACTTAGAAATTACAGGGTAGGAACTGGCAATTGGAATGGAAAAGGCAGGTTATAGAAAATAATATGCAATATATATAGATTTATGTGTTGAGTGCTGTGGGGACACATAGCAAAAAATGCTTGCGATACCTTAGAACAAAGTTGCTAACTTTCTTAATTCTCTCCCACCTCCAATTCATGAGGAACGATGAGGCAAAGTCACGTGACGAGATGATGATTCCAAAACACTACAATATTAGCATGGAATTCAATGCTGTCTCATAAATTTAGGTTGTCTTGGAAAAGCATGATTAGAAATATGGTGTCACATATAATGTCTTCCCAACAAACTGAATTATTTGGACTTCTTCAGCTTTTCTCTCATGTAAATATGACACACAGGGACTTGAGATGACTTAAAAAAAAAAAAAAAAAAGCCCAGAATTTCAGATGAGCAAGAACTAGCTAAATGTAGTAGTAAGAGTATATGGATATCTTTAAAGAGCATGAATACTATGCAGTTTTCTGGAAAGGCTCTCACCATAAGCCCCATAAAGACTGGGTTTATTTGGTTCACCATCAGATTTCAGCACCTAGCACCTGTCACACGGTAGATACTCAACAAATATTTGTTAAATGAATAGGAAGAATATTCTTTGTGAGGCTAAAAGAGGGGATTCTCAGCAAAAGCAGCAAGTGGTCAACATTTGTTAAAGTGTTAAACTTCATGAAGCAAAGGGGTTGAGTGTTGAGTTATTAAATAATGCCCATGATATCAAGCCTGGATCCCATTAAGCCCCAGGCTAAGGGGTGAACAGTTAATTTCATAGCTGTACTAAATAGTTATATCACATATCAGTCAAGGTGATATATTCCTCTAAATCCCTTGGAAAGAACCCAAGGGCAGAGGCCAGAAATCATTATAAGCTTGATTTGGAAAACTGCTAATAAAGTGGGTCATGGAACTTTTTTTCAATGCCAGGAAAATAATGTAATAATGGGACTGTGTCTTTCCCCTTTTCCTTTGAAAGTGCTTTTAGTATTAGGATCTATTCAATCAAAGGATTTAGTAATATTCTAACCATGAATGTTTCTGTGTTTTACATTTAATAGTTATTAAAGTAGATACCTGATGAGTTGTATTATCAGATTAAAATCTCTGAGAATCAAAGGGGAGAGAGAGGAGTTTATTGGGATGTGTAAAGATCTTTATATTAGGAAAACTCACAATTACTAAAGTTTTATTTGAGGGAAGTAAATGGGAAGATGTTCTGTGTGAGAGTTGAACGCAGATATATAATGGAAAAACGTTTAATAGGTAAGGTTTTAGAATTTTACAAAGAGCTTTCTGTTATAATATACAATTAAGCATATTTGAAAAGCTATTGAAAGTAAAGCATAGTTCTACATTGTTAAAAAATGAGGCCTGGAAGCAGTATTCACAATTAACATCAGGTTCGTTCATCATCCCTTGATTTACAGTGATTTAACAACGTAGCATGGCACACATTTTTCAAAAATCCAATTGCTAATCTATTTAAGGTCAAAATGAATTGGAACACTATTAGAACTTCATTTTGGTGTTCTGACCTAAAATGGAAATGCATGTACGAGTGCTCTCAAGTTTGCATGACTTCTGGGTATTACATCATGTTTCTCAGACTGTTTTTCATCATGGCTGTGCCGCATTGTTTTATGCCCTTTTATTCCTGGAAAAGGGAATTCCACCTTGAATCAGGGAATCAGATTTTCACCTCCTTAGCAGGAGAGATGTCAGTCAAAAGGTGATTTAGCAGTTTCCAAGGATTCTCAGACTTTTGCAGAATGTGTTGAGGAAAGTATTGCATTCCCCACACACAGTTTTCCTGGGGATCATGTAGTGAAGTTGCAGCCTTGTTAACTGGTTAACTGGTGAATGAGGCTGATTGACTGGGATCTCCTTGGAGTACTGCATCCAAATTTGACTCCATAGCCCCAACCTAAGGTTACTGGTTTGTGTGATGTTAAATTGTGACAAGTAAAGGAATAAAGACTTAACAGCTGGCCCCCAAATGCCTTCTTAGATATTTTTTTGATGGCATCCATACATGTTCCTTTGATAAGCAGAAAGAACTATATAAGCACATCTTATCGATTTCTCCTCACAGCTGCTGTGCAGATGTAACCTGCTTTAAGACAATCCAATTTATGAAAATCCAAATTTAACCTGCTCTTTACAAAGGAATAATCCCTTGAGCGTCTGTGAGGAATTTAATAATCTGAAGAACCTATATCCATTTGCTTAGTTCTGAAGGGTTTTCTACATTTTAAAATGTCTAGGCATACTCTGAAGCGCATGGAGTGAGGTATATTTTAGTTCGTTTAAGCTGAGTGCTTGCAACCACAAGCAAATGTGTGGCTTTTCCACACAACTATGGAAATCCAGCACTTCTTGTCAGATGGTGTTGGTAATTTTGGGGGTGGGGGAGGGGAATGGCAGTTGTGTGGATGTGAGAATGAGCTAGAAACAGATTCCCTGGTTTGGGTCATGAACCAGAAAGGATTCCACAGCCCTTTCTGCTATGTAACAAGACAAATAGTAGTACTTCCTAAGTGGGATAAGACAACTCTTAAGAGGCCTGGAACCTGAAAAGGCAACTTCTCTGTGGGTCGTTTTACTTTTTGTTTCATGGGAATCAGTGAAGCAAGTTCATGAAACCCAGAGGCAAGGACACCAAGCACGGAGGTAAATGATTAAGGAGCTACAACTTCATGAGAGAGAGCAAGGGCAAGGTTAGGGCCGCAAGAGTCCATAGGCCTTGAAAGTAGAGCCAAGTCAGCTTGCCCAGCCTTTTCCTGGAAACACAGCAAGACCCAAAGGTGGAAACTTCAAACTTTTCAGAGGCAAGAGCGGATCATGGTTTTGTGGGGACTGAAGCTTATATTGACACAATTTTAGAAATTCAAAGTGAGATGTAACATAGGGTCTCTAAAGTGGTCTTTGCTAAAGAAAAGCCCTGAAGCTTATGATATGATTTATAACATAATCTATGATTCATCCATCTTTGTATAAAACAAAGTACACATCACTCTTGAGAAATAAGAATAACATATTGAGCTCTTGCTATGTGCTAAGCATTATGTTAAAACCTTATTATTAGTTTCCTAGGACTGCTGTGACCAAGTACCACAACTGGATGGCTTAAAATGACAAATTTTTTTTTTTTTACAGTTTAGAGACTAGAAGTCCAAAATCAAGTTATTGCCAGGGTCTAGTTCCCTCCAAAGCCAGCTTCTAGTAGCTCCAGGCATTTTAGTTTGTGGCAACATAACTCCAATCTCTGCTTCTGTCTTTACACAGCTGTCTTCCCTCTGTGTCTTTTCTTCTTATAAGGACACCAGTCAAATTGGATTAAAACCCACCCTAATTCAGTATGACCTCATCTTAAAATTTTATTGTATTTGCAATGACCCTATTTTTCTAAATAAGGTCACATTCACAGGTTTTAGGAGTTAGAACATCAACCTACTTCGGGGGAGTTAGAACATCAACCTATTTTGGGGGGAAACAAAGTCCAACCCATAGCACTTACAAATGACCCCTTTATTGCTCACAGTGATCCTGGGAAGAAGTTACTATTATCATCCCCATTTTACAGTGGAAGAAATTGAGACTCAGACAAGTGTTATTACTTGCCTGAGGTCATTGAGCTAATCTAGCACTGGGTTTCCATAATTCCACCCAAAGCCGACTCCTCCTGTTGCAACACAGTTAATTCTGGTGGAAGTGAGTCAATCCATCTTCTTCTGCCTGTAGCTATAATTATAGCTACAGCTTTATTTAATAGGAATCAAGGCAAGGGACTTCCATCACCCATTTCTTAATTCTCCTTCAAGATGTTCTTGAACTGCTTTAAGGACATCATCTCTTAAACTTTATTTGGTAATGAGTGACACTTAGTGGGTCCATTCTAGAGTGTTGGGTGGGGGGAGTTACATTCTGGTGGTTCTAATCGTCTTTTTAATTCCCTGCTTAAAACTGCCCAAAATTTCCTGGTTCAGAGTTCTTACACACACACTTTTTAAAAAATATATATATATAACTGGAATCAAAGCAACACAGCTAGAATGTTTTTAGATGTTCAGTGGTCATGTGGTGCTACCATGTATTTTTGAAAGTAGTAAAGGAATTGCTTTTTTTTCTCTCATGATTTACCCACGTCATAGAAAATAGAGATGGCTTGATGAGTTCAAAGAGAATTACAGTATTATTCATAGTCAGAAATTTTCCAGCTGTTTGGAGAATCCCACAGCTTTATTTCCTGAGCAATAGAAGAACTCCTGGCCAGAGAAATGGTCAAGTATATGGTGAAAGGGAGAATTGAGCTCCCAAATATCACAACTTATTTAACCTTGCTACACCCCAGTTTCTCATTCATAAAAATGTAGAAATGAGTAAAGATTCTTAAGAATCTTTCCAGGTCAAATTATTACTCTAAAAAGCTTTCAGACAGTGTTGAAATTTTTTAAAATGTGGGCTACAATTAGCCATAAAATCAAATAAACAATTTAGACTAAACACCCACCATTATTTTGTTTTGCTAATTGTTCATTTTTTGGTGGTAGAAATTTTTGCTTAATGTGTTCAATGTTAATCAGTGTTGAATGGAAATGTAGAGTTTCTATGGCTATGTGTCCTTTTTTTGCTTTGAAATACATAGTACAGATTATCTGTTGAAGTATCTCAGATCTAGAAACTCTAATGTAACTGGGATGGGGGTTCCCTAACAGCTGGTCCCACCTAGTACCTGGGGTGTAGGCTGAAACGCCACACTACCCCGACTTCTCCTGTAGGGCAATTGCTAATTGTATTCTGGGCAGTTAGAATGGGCTTAGCAAAGTCTCACGGGAGGGATGCAAGTCCTTCTGTTAGACAATGCTGATGTAGGTGGGAAGCTGGAAATGCAGGCCCTCACCCCACAGTGGTGAAAACTTCTAAAGAGGACAACTACCACTCTCCAGTTATGGCCTGAAGAAATGCAGGCATCTACGTGACACTGAGAGTGCTTATCTGTGCCTCTATAGTAATAGTACTTAGACCAATGTAGCTCTCCCAGGTAGGCTGTCTCTTAGTAATATCCCTTCTCCTCCAATCCCCCCAAATTATGCTCTACCTTCGAGTTTCTCTCCAGATCAGGCTGGAGAAGCATGACTTATTAATAAAAAACCCACAGTCAAAACCACAAAATAAGAGCCCGTTAAGGTAGTGCTCTGGACCACACAAATCATATGTTGAAACCCTAATCCCCAATGTGATGGTATTTGCAGATGGGCCTATGGGAGGTGATTAGGTCTCTTGAGGGTGAAGCCCTCATGATGGGATTAGTGCTCTTACAAAAGAGATGTGAGAGAGCTTACTACCTCTCTCTGCTTTTCACCACGTGTGTTTACAGGGAGAAGGTGGCAATTCAGGAAGAGGGTCCTCACCAAGCATCAAATTTGTCAGAATCTTCATCTTGGACTTCCTAGCCTCCAGAACTATGAGAAATTAATTAGTTTGTTGTTTAAGCCATCCAGTCTATTGTATTTTGTAATGGACTAAGGCAGATGGGTATTATCTCCCTTATACTGTATAAGTAAATGAACAGATGTAAAAATCTTTTAACCTCTGCAAACTGACGTCAGTAATTTATACTTTAATTGACTCTTTCCTGCTGCATAGGCCCTAAGAGGTACTGAAGTGAGATATAAAGGATCTTGTTATTTTGTTTATTTAATTAAAAAAATATTTTCATAAAATTAATTAATTAGTTAATTAATTTTAATTTTGGCCGTGTCAGGTCTTAGTTGCGGCATGTGGGATCTTTTGTTGTGGCACGCGGGCTCCTTGTTGCAGTGTGTGGGCTTCTATCTAGTTGTGGTACATGGGCTTCTCTCTAGCTGTGGCATGCAGGCTCCAGAGTACGTGGTCTCTGTAGTTGCAGTACGTGGGCTCTCTCGTTGTGGCGTGGGCTCAGTAGTTGCAGCACACGGGCTTAGTTGCCCCATGGCATGTGGGATCTTATTTCCCTGACCAGGAATTGAACCTGTGTCCCCTGCATTAAAAGGCAGATTTTTAACCACCTGGACCACCAGGGAAGTCCCCGTTTACTTTTTTTTTTTTTTCGGTATGCGGGCCTCTCACTGTTGTGGCCTCTCCCGTTGCGGAGCGCAGGCTCCGGAGGTACAGGCTCAGCGGCCATGGCTCACGGGCCCAGCCACTCTGCGGCATGTGGGATCTTCCCGGACCGGGGCACGAACCCGTGTCCCCTGCATTGGCAGGCGGATTCTCAACCACTGCGCCACCAGGGAAGCCCCTTGTTTACTTTTATAATTGATATTTTATTGGTTATTTTGAGAATCAGTACATAGACATTTCAATTTACACACAATTTTAAACATATACACTGAAAATCTAGAAAGCTCTGTAGTTTTGATTCTTTGCTAAACTGTTATTCCAGTGACTTCCCAGCTCAAAATTTGGAGGCGAATTTTCCTTAAGAGGATACCAAGTATCAATATCTTCCTGTATTGATAAGCTGTTACATTATAAGTCCCACTGACTCACAATATAATATCATCTACACTACACATCCCAAATTTCAATCTTTCATCACACATTAACAAAGTTATTAGGCAAACTGGACTACTACTACTACCATTATGTGACAGAGGTCACATAATTCTGATAAGGAAAGCCAAGGTCAAGGAGTGGTTTTCTTTAGGGAACAATTCTAGTACATGGGAATAGAATTAATTTAAAATGTTCAGGATATATTAAACGTACAACTGTGACTACAAATTGCCATTTCGTATGCTTTGTATTATATGCCCCCCTCCTTCTATGGAATGTTAGGCTGACACTGAAGACCGTCAAAGCTTCGCATAATTCAATACTTCACTATTCTCTGGTTGTACCAAGAAATAAACAATGAGCAAATTATTTCACTTCTTAAAAAAAGCATTTACACTTAAAAAATGGGATGAGGTGGGAGTATCTCTTTTTTAAAAGTGTGTTTGTTAAAAAACTCCCACTTAGAAAATAGTTGACTAAAAATATTTCTCTGGGTTGTACAAAAAGGGAAATAGGAACCACGGGTAAGATCTGGCATATGGTATCAATCATACTTAGCTTCTTTCTCTTCATCATCAGAGGCTGGACTCTCCTCATTTTTAATTTCTCCATTTTCTGCAGGTTAATCTTTAGTTTCTTGTTTACACACTTCAGCTTGTTTTCCCTTTTCCTTCCTCTTCCCTTTTGTTTTGCCTGAAGACTTAACCTTTCCTGTTGCCATTTTAGGTTTTGTTTCCACTCTTGCAGAAGTAGGTTTAGCTGATCTAAACCTTGTGATCTTCTCTTGGGCTCCTCCTTCACCTCCCCTTGGCTGAACTGGCCTTCCTATTGGGCGTGCCCCTCCCCTGTTGTTTGATGATGCCCATTCATTCATTTGTCTAGGCAACAAATATTTTTTGATGTGAATCACAATTCTAGGTAAGCAATGAGGAGGAGCAAACCATTTCTTGCCCTCATGGGGCTTACAGTCTTGTTTGTTAAAAACAAAGCAATTTGTCAATGTATACTGAAAGTAGAATTATACTTCACATTTTCCAGTATTTGTACATTTAGCATTCACTAGGTGTTTTTTTTTTTTTTTTTAAAGAAGATGTTGGGGGTAGGAGTTTATTAATTTTATTTATTTATCTTTGCTGTGTTGGGTCTTCGTTTCTGTGCAAGGGCTTTCTCTAGTTGTAGCAAGCAGGGACAACTCCTCATCGCGGTGCGCGGGCCTCTCACTATTGCGGCCTCTCTTGTTGCGGAGCACAGGCTCCAGATGTGCAGGCTCAGTAGTTGTGGCTCACGGGCCTCGTTGCTCCACGGCATGTGGGATCTTCCCAGACCAGGGCTCGAACCCGTGTCCCCTGCATTAGCAGGCAGATTCTCAACCACTGTGCCACCAGGGAAGCCCAACATTCACTAGGTTTTAAAGGTATATCATATATTTTTTTGCTCTCTATTTCATCGTCTGTATTTGTGACATTGGTATTTGTTTTAGATTATTGGATCCTCGAGAATAGGGATTTTTCTTTTTCTGTCTCTGGTGGAGGCCTGCTTATAACAAATGTATCTTAATCAGCACTTGTTAATGATTTTGTCATTTAGACTCACAATTTTAGCTTTGGAAGATGCCTTAGAGATCATCTAATTTAATCTTCCTATTGTATAGGTGAGACAATGGAGGCTTAAGGTGATAGAATTTTTAAAAATAAAGTATTGGAAAGAGCTGTGATCATTAATATTGTTGCCAGGTTCACATAGCTTATTTGTTCAAAACTAGAACTAGTGTCTAGTTTTTCTGGATTTGAATTTAATATCTGTTATTTCCTAGCTGCACAATTTTTGCCAATTTCTTAATTTCTCTGAGCCTCAGTTTTGTCACAGGTGAATTGGAGATAAAAATAATGCATTCCTCTGAAGATTTTTATGAGGATTAAATAAAATATGATATGTAAAGTTCTTGGCATACAATAATTCAAAACAGGCAGCCTCTGATTATACGGATGACCTGTTTTTAATATGGCTGCCAAATATTGGTGACAGAAGACTTGGGAAGGTGAACAAGGATCTGAGGCGGGCTCAGCATATTCTCCAGCTCTCTCTAAGAGACAGTTGGAAATAGTCTTCCATCTTCAAACTAAGCAAGTTCACCTGATTGTTGTGAGCCACAGGGAGGTGGCAGAGTCTAACCTGAATACTACAAGAACTCAAGTGACTAGCTTGAATACGAAAAAGAAATATGTCGCTTTTTTTTGTTCCCCAAGAAGGTGAGTGGGATCACACTGATTACAGCATGATTTCTCCTTAAGCCTACCATCAGTGGTTCATTCTAGCATCTTTCACCACATGGCAGAGATCATATTCCCATCCTCTAGCAGGTCAAAAATAAGTGTAAGAAGTATCATTTAAAACTATGAAAAGGTAATATTATCAATTCTTTCTTTTCACTGAGAGTTTTCATTATCTTATACCTTAATCTCTGCAATTATTCTCTTTCTTTGAAGTAAACAGTATCTAGGGAAGAGAAGCACAGAAACCTTTTATGTTTAATAGTACCTTATTACCCAGGCCTTTATTTGGTAGAGGGGATTTGGCTGTGAGGAATAAGAGAGTAGAATATACTTGTCAAATGAAATAATAATTTTTATTCCATTATCTTTTTCTATACTGATTACCTGATCAATGGCTATTTCTGAGAAGGGAAATATTTTAAAAATATATATGAGGTGAAATATGACTGAATAATAGGGTATATTCATTCAGTGAAATCAAAAATTACCTGAGACTTACCTGCAATGGAATACTAAACAACCTATTAACATGCAAACATTTTTAAATTAAAATTTTGAGTGAAAATTTTTAATTGGATTGTTTAATATAAAATAATAAAATGCTGCTATACTCTAATTTAGGAAGAATATATTTAAAAAACGTGTGGAAGAGATGCTCATCAACTTCAGGATAGTGGGTCCCCCTGGGGATGAAGGGAATTGCGTTGAGGAAAGAAATAAAGGATGCTTCAACATCCTTTTTTTACTTACAAAAACAATAAAAAGTGCCTTAAAATACAATTGGAAGTAATACCCTTAGAATAAAAAAAATGGAGGTGTTTAGACTAGACTAATGGTCATTTTCTATGTTATTCAGATTAGTATTGTCTTATAGAACTTCCTGTAATGATGGAAATGTTCTATCTCTATGATGTATAATTAGGTAGCCACTAACCACATATGGCTACTGAGAATTTGAGATGTGGCTAGTGTGACTGAGAAGCAGGATTTTAAGTTTTGTATAATTTTAATTAATCTCAATCTTAAATTAATTTAAATTTTAATGGGGCCAGTAACTACCATATTGGACAGCACAGATTTAGACCACAAACCTTCCATTTAACTTCATTTTGTGAAGCCTATTTCATTGTTCTTTTAATACGAATGTGAGTGTGAATATTTGAAGAAAACTCAATAATCTCTTGTTAATAGCAAGTATGGCAAAGGGCAACTGGAAGTTATTGGGGTATTGGGGGAAGTTAGAAAAAGAAACCTTCCTGACTGTGTTTACATTTGTAAAGTGGAATGAGGAGAAAGGTCACTCTAAGGTTCCATTGGGTGTCTATAGAAAAGAAAGAATCAAAGCCCTCCAGGTACTCATGGGGGGTATTTCAGATTTGGTAACAGATTTGATAACTGAAGACTTAATTTCCCTAGTGACTCAATTGATACAGGAGGAGGTTTTATCTTTTTCAGAAAATTAAGAGTAAATTGGCTAGCTCAATAGACTTACTGACTCCAGTTAGATAAGTATTTGCCATGTTTATTAAGTTGTTTATGTAGTGTAATAATACAAGTGATTTAATAAAGATAAGACTTCAGATAAATGTCAGCACACTTCCCACTCTGCAGCTGGTCCATTTCAGGCAGTTAAAATAAATTAAAAGATAAAATGCCACTCACAAAAAAATTGATCATTGTCCAAGGGAAACATTTAAAATTGAAAGAAATCTTCCACTTTCAGTGCACAAAGAAATATGCATATGTGTAGGAAATGAACCTCTCAAAATCTAGAGATTCTTCACCCCGAAGGAAAGGGACAGGAAGCTATGTTTTGTAGTTGTTTGCCATAATGAGATATAATTAAAATGTACTTACAGTTTGTAGACAAGTATTAATGACTAGTGTTATTTATAGCACAAATAATGGAGATCTTTGAATTAGATAAAATAAATGCTATTAATTCTGTTATTTATCTATCTTTATATACATCAAAGTGAAAGCTTACTAGGGTATAAAATGTAGATGCTGTCACTGGAATTTAAATAACATAAAGGGGATGTGAATTTTACCCAACCTTCACTGTTGACATTGCTTTGAAAAAAAATTTATGCTTTTAACTGTAGTTTCTCTAGGAGATAATCTGATATTTGAAATATATAGTAAAAAGGGTGATAACAAAGAAAGAGGATATATTTTTATAGTAGTCAAATCATTATTTCTGTTGTCTTCCAGATAAGGATGGATGAGATTCCTTTCCTCTGTTCTCTCAAAGTACCCAGGACAAATCTCTACCATTTCTATATGCCCTTACCTATATTTTCCATCCAAGGCCTATATCACAATTCTGTGCATATAGTACCGGTTCAAAAGAGTATTTAAAACACGGTTTAGTTTAGAAATGGTGGCCCAGTAGGCCCATGGTGAGCGCTTGCTGAGTTCTGAGCCAGTGACCTTTCTTACAAGACACCACGGTGGCTGTCACACAACAGGAAATGTTGGATTGGAGCATGAAACATGAGGCTGATGACATCAGTTCTTGGTCTGATTAGGAAAAAAGTATTTGCCAAAGTTCTAGATTACTCCTTCTTTCTTCTTCAAAATTGTATGGAATGTTTACTATTTCTAGTATTGCACTCAGTGTTTTTCAAATTTTTGACACACAGAGACATCAGACATTTGCCATTTCAAATACCTGGTATGAGATGTCCACCCGCCCTATGAACTGAGAAGCTGGCCTTTGTAACCAGGTGTGATAGATTGTTTAATGGCCACAAATACCTCCAATTTCTGTACCAGGCCCCTTTTCAATATGACTTTGCTGTTCCTTCCATCCAGAAATGGAGTCTTTCTCTATACCTTGAATCTGGGCTGATCATGAGATTTGTTTGACCAATAGAATGTGCCAGAAACAACATGTGTGAATTCTAGGGGCTAGGACTCTAGAGGATTTGAGTTTCTGCCTTTGCATTCCTGGAATGCCACCCTGAGACCTCCATGTGAAGCAACTTTTGCTTGCTGGAGGACGAGAAGCCATTTGGTGAACTGAGGCTTCCCAGGTGACATATAGAACCAAGTATCAGACATGCAAGTACAGTCACCTTGGATCTTCCAGCCTCTCTGATCTTTCACCTGATGCAGCCACATGGGTAAGCCCAGGCACAGCCAGCAGAGGAATTGTTGTTTTAATCCATTCAGTCTTGTGGTAGTTAGTTGTGCAGCAAAGGGTAACTGAGACAATGAGGAAACAGCTTCTCAAGTGAGATTGTTGAGATAGCCTATAAAAAGATAAAGAACAGGGCTGCATTATTAATTTCCAGGTCCTTTAGGGAAAGGAACTGAATTCCCTGGTATAGAGAGTGACATGAGTCACTTAGTAGTGGATGATAGCTATTTTCATTAGTACAGTACATAAATGTAAAAAAATTACAAGATTAATGTCCGTACCTTATTACTAACTTGTCCATTTTGTTCATGAAAATATATTTTGTCCAACATCTTTTTTAGTGGTAGAAATTAAAATTATTTTCTTTGGCAGTTATGAGAATTAAATCACTTGATGACTGACAATAATAGTGATTGGTATTTCCAGAGATTCTATACATAGGAATGACCCATCTCAATTTCCCGACTTATACATGTGCTGTTCACTTGTGTATTTGTTAACTACAGGAAAGTAAGTGTGCTTGAAATACTTGAAATACATTGATACCTACCCACACTTCTTGTCATTTTTCTGTAGTTGTTTTGTTCTAGTGGTGGTGGTTTCAGATTGCTTTGGGTCTCTAAATGTAAGAATTTACGTTTTTCTAAGAGCAAAAAAAATTTTTTTTAAGTTTCTTAAGTAGAAAAGATTTTTTTTAAGTGGAGGAAAGAAGAGGAAGTAGTAGCAAAAACTACTCCTTAGTGCATCTTGCTATGGGAGTGCAAACTAAAGAAAGGCTGAAAGTTGACTGGTGAAACTTAAGTAAACAGTTTTAAAATATACTCATATTAATCAATATTTCTTCAAACACCATAACAGTACAAAATTTCAACAACAAGAGTAAGTATCTTTTCACCAAGTTACAGGCAACTGAAAATGCTTCTCAATAAAACATTTTCCAGTCTCAGCTCAGAGAAATAATAATCTTATAAAAATATAGTGTTTGGAATGTTGGAAGAAGAGCAGAAGATTGCAAAACTCGGCAGAAGAAGTCTAGAAGCTGTTAGAAAGTTCAAAAAGTCAATAAATGAAGCTAAATAGTAGTCTTCTAATATCATGTTTCAGGTAAGATAAATAAGATCCTTTTCACCTTAAATTCTCATTTGACAGTGTCCCAGCACATGTCTTAGCTGTTAATATACTTGGGTAGCCTCAGGGAGACTTTCAAGAAGTGGTTCTTAATATACTGATATTCTTGTCTCCAGACTCATGAGTCATTTGGACACAAGCATTGAATTTAAGAGGTATTCACTTCCTCACCGTTGAGGAGCCGGTAGAAAAAACATAATTATTATATTGAAGATTCAATAAACATTCTTTCCTTTTCAAGGTAGAGTCTCACAACACCATTCTAAAATCTTTTGTGCCTAGATCTTCTGTGAGGACGGAATAACCTGTCTTCAATTTGTCCCTAGACCTGTGGCTCTGGTCATCCCTCCTCAAATAAAAAGGCTGTGTGGTAAAATATGGAACAACCAGAGGTGCTCCGCCTTCGGAAAAGATAAGAAATTCTATTCACTAGGAGATGGGCTCTGTTAATCTTTTTTCCCGTCAAGATTTCTGTGGCATTAGGGCTATTTTAATGGGTATTCGTTGCTTGGAGAATTCTGCACTCACTCTTTAAGAGATGGATGTGGGGGAGTTGAACTTTTACAAATTGCTGAGGTAGTCCTCAGTCTTGGTTTAGTTTTGGAAGATTAGCTGAGATTGGGGCAGGAAATTGAAGGATATCTTATTTCTCTTCCAAAGGGGCATACCGGTGTGTGTATGCGTGTGTGTGCAGCTGTACACACACTCATGTGCGTGTACATGGTGAGATTTAGAGAACTGGTTCTTCTGTAGTAAGCATCACATGATTTGTTAAGCTTATACGCATTGCATGTCCACTGTGTGTAAGGCATTGTGCTGAGAGTGGCCAAGGAAGCACAGTCTTAGCCCTCAAGGATCTCACAGTGTAGCACATTTATGTTGTCTGCTCTTGCCTTTTACATTAAGCTAACTGTATCCTAAAAATAGTACTCCTTATCTGGATGTACATATAGGTTTGAACAGTCACTAACCATAGAAGTGGCTTGGTAACATGGAAATGCCATATCTGTGACCAGTTCATAGTCTGTTGGTACATAACTTCCTTCAGCACAAAAGAATAAGTTAGTGTACAAACCAATATTTAATGAGTGAACAAAGAGAAGAAAATATCCTATTAAACTAGCATGTTATTTCTGCCTGTTATGTATAAATGATTTTTCATTTATGTGAGAGTAGGTAAGAGGAAATTGTTTTTAATCTTTTGAAGCAAAGTTATGTTAGGTCTCTAATATTGCCATTAGGGAAGAAAAACTGGCACACAACTGTGGCATTTTAATTAGTTTTTTACTTCCTATTGTAATGACTCCTGTTATGTGTCCATGGATTTTATGCTGGGTGGTTAAGTGATTCAAGAAACAGTTTTGTGGTGGTATAATAGTTTTGTTTAAACTATAGTATATATAATATACTATATTGCCTGGACAGTGCCAGGCAATGTCCAGTTTAATGAAATATACTTTATGGGTGAAAGAATTCATGTAATATCCTAAGGTGCCTTAGTCAAATTTATGATAGCCAATTCATAGGCAGGCACAATATTACCCAATTAGCAACCTTGGCTTTATGAATCAATTGTATTATGTATCTTAAATTTCAGTGTCTCTTGTGGTCAGTCATCTTTCAACATTGAGTACTCAAATGCAGTTTCAAAATGAAGGAGCCAGAATCATTGAACAGCATAGCTACTTGGCCAGTTGTTTTATGATGCTGGTTATTAAGTATGTTAATATGTCTCTGTTGATGGCAGTCATGTATTTCTAACAATACTTTCATCAAATTAAATATTATAGAAGCTAGCTGATTGGTGTGAACTATTTTTAGGCAATAATTATCAGATATGTAAAGCAAAGAAAAGTAAAATACTTCAATTGTTTTATTAGTATCTCCTTGTGGGGTTTCCCAAGTATCTATTGTATTTGGTGAAGAAAATGACACTTTTATTCAATAGAAAGTGAGCCAGGACCACAAGTCATTCAGCTCACGTTAATTGTACAAATTCATTACAAAAAAAATAAACTAAGATAAAAGTTCATGTAGAAAGAAGATGCAACAGAGACCTAGAACAGCTGTCATTTCATGAACAGCCATATTATCCACAATGAGTTTACCTTATGATCAATTAATCTATTGAACAAGTTATTTTAGAACTCAATTCCTTATTGAGTGGCTTTGTAATTGAGTGTTCTCTCTTTCTCTCTCTTCATCTTTATAGCTTTCTTAGAATTAAAACCAAATAAATACAATCTAACTTGACTTAGGTGATTCTGCTTCATTTTATGACTTTTATAATAGAACTGTTTTGTACAATTGTGGGCATCTTATTTTTAAAAATATCTACTAAACTTTTGAATGTAAGAGGCTTTTAAAGTCTAAAGACCCTTCTGTCAAAGTTTAATTTTAAGGGGGTCTACTTAAGGTGGGCTGAATATTCAGATACATTTTCTCAGTACAGAACTTTTAAGAATGCTTGGATAAAATTTTTAAAATAATAATTTAAATACGTTACTGAATTGAATGGAAAGTAAGGAGAATTCTTGGAGGCCAGAAACAAGGAGAAAGTGAGAATGGGGAGAGTTAAGCAAACATTGAAACCCTAAAGCTTGGACTACATCTGCAGGTAAGACAGGAAGCAAAGTCTGAGGCTGGAATAGTGTGGGAGTTTGTATGGAGACTGATGAGAAGGGGCACCGAAAAGATGCTCAGAGATTGACCTGTGGGGACCTGTTTCCCCACAGAGGGAGAGAGCATGCAGATACTTGCCCATATTGGCACTGGCTCTGGGTAAAGAGTTTAAAAAGAAAGTCTCCTCTGAGGATTGGTTCTCAAAGCCTATTCTCCCAAGAGTTTGGTCCAGGATTCATTCTACCGTACTGTTATGTGGAAAAAACAAAAACGAAAACTCAGACTGATAATGTACATTATAGGTATCCAGGCTGAGATGGTCTGTGGTTCCTGGAAGAGGCGAATACAAACACACTTTGGAGCAACACAGTTGAAATGGAGAGGCTGAAGTGATAAGCTCTGAAGATGGAAGAAGGGAACATGAGTCAAGGAATGCAGGCAGCCTTTAGATGGAAAAGTGAAGGAAATGAATTCTCTCCTGGGGCCTCCATAAAGAAATGTAGCACTACTAACACCTTGAGTTTAGCCCTCTAAAACTCATTTCAGGCTTTAAATTTTCAGAGCTGTAAGCTATTTACAGTTAAGATTACAAGTTATTGTTAAGTTATTGTTTTTGCTAAAAGTTATTGTTAAGATAAACAACTTGTTTTGTTTGAAGCCACTAGGTTTTTGGTAATTTGTTGCAACATCAGTAGGAAACTACTACATGGTGATTAGATGAGCTGGCTTCAGGAGAAAGTGTTTTAAGTAAAAATCTGATACCAGTTAGAACCACCGGAAGACCAGAAAGGGAATTTGTAGTTGGACTGAGAGACTGAAATATCTGTTTAGAACGTCACATTTATAAGGTACCACTGATTTCTCTAACTCATTTGGAGGCCAAATGTTTAAAATTTTGTGCATACAAAACACAAAGCTTGAATTTTAGGACTCTGCCCATGTATATACACATTTAGGCTGACAAACCCAGACTTAACAACCTAGAATTTGCTGCCTAATAACTATGTGATATTTTTTCTGAAAATCAAAGTGTTCTAAATTGTTGACCAGAACTTTGATCTTAATACTTCAGTGTTTAAAAGAACTTCCCAAAGCAAGTATAGGAAGGGCTAATTGAGGAAACTGAGCCCCAAATTATGGTTTTCTATCTGATTTCTAAAATACATACCAAGAGACAGACCAAAACAAAATGAAAAAAATTAATAAAAGGGAAAGAGTTGAAATATAAGGACTCACATTTCAGTCTCTGACCCGAGATACTGTAATGCAGTTATTTTTAGTGTGTTTGTACCCTTAATCAGCCACTTTGCTGTAAGATATAAGACCTCGGACAATACCAAGACATTTCTCTGGCAAATTTTTACACATCAGTGCCAAAACGTCTGTGAAGCTGTTTCGACTATCCGTTGTTCAGGTGAAAGTCACAATTCATGAGCCTGTCTGCTGGCTACACACATCCTAAATTAAGATTCTCAATGGTGAAGGGTGGTGAGCAAAAGTAAATCTCTCTCCCAATCAATACAACCCCATAATGTGATCTTGTGTGAAAAGTATTTCCACTTATCAGAAGACCATGTAGCATCAGTTGCTCATAGTGTTTTCTAAGTATTTATTATTTGTGTAGGTTTTGATTTTGGAATATATGAAATTCCCTGTGTGTTAGGGAGTTGAAGCTATCTCAAGACAAAAATATTCTGTAGAAAATTTGGGTGAAAATAAAAGGCTAGTTTCGAAAATCATTGTTTCAAATCCAAGACTTTGGGTTTTCCTATAGAGTCTCTTTCTGGTTTATCTTTAGATCCCCAGAGAGTGTTTAAAACAATGTCTGAACCTTAGTAAGCATTCAGTATTTCCTCTATATATGCAGTCACTATGCCCACAGTCACTTGTTTTAATTCTGATTCCTCTTTAATATTCATGAGTAACTAACTTTTGGGAGTTGCCAGGATGTTTCCTTAAGAACTCCCAGGAAAACAAGAGTGGGAATATAAATGGCAGAAGAGCAGGACATTTCTCACTCCTTAGCCTCTTCACACTCGATTGTTCTGTGTCACACTGGGGATGGGTAGGGGGGGATGTTCCTTGGACCGTCTAATGAGTATGCATGAGACCACTGCAAGAGCAGTGCTTATGTGACATAATAGCTGAACAGGTATGAGCTGAAGTACTAATGCAGCTACAGTTTGGGAAATATGGACAATCATTTCATCCAAGACTATAAACAATTCTCAAATACTACAAAAGAACTTTTAATGTGAGGTAGTATGTTCTCACTAAAACTTCTTAGGGTTCTAGCAAGCAGTGTTGAGCACCATCAGCATTTTAATCTTCTGCACCAAAGTCACGTTCTTTCTGATCCTAAAAATATAATCCAGACCACAGAGCCTACCTTTCCTTCTATGGGTGTCTTAATATTCAGATGAGCACAATATTAATGTGTAAAAGTAAGGCAATTTCAGGAAAGAGTGAAAAGTGAAATTGAAGCTGAAAGTGCTATTATTATCTTCTTAATGTTAAAAAAAAACTCCTTACAAGGGACTGGTAATGAAAAAAGCTGTAACCACATCATGACAGACCACCTTCTAGCTACCCAATTCAATGTGATCTGCATATCCATGAAACTAAAACTGACCATAAGAAAATAGCCAGAAACTTAGTCAGATTAATGAGTATTGTTTTTCTACATCCAATAACAAAAATGTGCCTTCCACATATCAATATTTATCACACACAATCTCCTTAATCATCAACAAATTTGCAAGATGATCGAGAATGTAGTTAGACTGTTAGCTCTTACGCAGTCCTACAATGGCTGTGTGCCTGAGCCAGGAACAGGAGTGGGGAATGTGTGTACATGTAGGTGTTGAGAAAATGTGTTGGGCTTCCCCGGTGGCGCAGTGGCTGACAGTCCGCCTGCCGATGCAGGGGACGCGGGTTCGCGCCCCGGTCCGGGAAGATCCCACACGCCGCGGAGCGGCTGGGCCTGTGGGCCATGGCCGCTGGGCCTGCGCGTCCGGAGCCTGTGCTCCGCAACGGGAGAGGCCACAGCAGCGAGAGGCCCGCGTACCGCAAAAAGAAAAAAAAAAAAAAAAAGAAAATGTTCATTTAACACGTAGATATGTGAGTCTTATAGTCTGTATAAGTCTGTATAATTATGATATAGTTGGACATGACTATGAGAGATCCCCTAACCTTCATACAATTGATTAACTCATAAAGATTACCTTTAAAAATTTTTTAATTAAAAATATTAAGAAATAGACACCTGGCAATCTTTGTGTTAGGGTAACACTCATTCTATTGTTTTATTGTCCTATTGGCAAAGTAAGAGTTTCCTTATGTCTAGCAGAAATGACTATAAGGTTCATTTTAGACTGATATTTTTTCTCATTTGAACTCGCCAGAATTATCCTCAAAAACTGTAGATATTTAAAAATAGACTTCAAGTCACCCTGGAGTCTCTTTTTGAATATGTTTTCACCTTTCCTTGTCAGGCTCCTTTTCCGTCCCTTTAGCTAGTCAACTTTCTCTTTGAATACAGTTGGGTTCTGTACAGTTTTTTTTAGTGTACTGTTCAAAACAGGATACTTTTCTCCCTCTGACTAATGGGGAGGAGAGAAGAAGAATTATGTTTCAGCCTTGCCTACTCTACTCCTATTGATTTGTGCTGGTATCATATTGACTTTTAACACAATAGCACTGAATTGGTGATTCATATTCGGCTTCTGGCCATCCACCCACTCTCTTTCTGTTTTATTTGTTCTTACTTGCTTTTCCCCATCATGTCTTTGTGGTGCCTGATAATTTTTCCAGGGTATATTACTCTGTTCTTGCCCTGTTAAATATTTTTTAGCTGTTCTTAATAGTCAAGTGTTAATTTCTTCTAACAGCAAAATAGGGGCATGCTTTATAAAACACTGATCTGAACACATAGCTAATTTTGCATAGCTTTTTTTTTCAAAACCACATAATGTCTCTTCTTCTGTGTATACAAAATATCACCTTTCATAGTATGTTATGTATAGTAGATGCTGAATAAATATTTATTGATAGTTAATGTCCACAGACCACATTGTACACAGTAACCATTTCAAGAGTTTGCGGGAAACACTGAGTTTTTAAAAAGCATGCTTTGGCCTGTTTTTCTTTCCTGTTTACATTTAAACAATAAGGATGAAAAACTACAAACCAGAGGGCTTCTGTTGTTCTCAGTGAATAACTGAGATGGTGTTTGGTAGCATGCTCACAAGGTTTGTGGAAATTAACTTCACACCAGGAACTCTGTATTGAAATAGATTGTTTAATAATTCTTCTCTTTGAGAAGGGTGAGAGATTAATCTGCAGAAATGTTCATGCTAGAGCTGTGCCTGTGTTGAAATTTGTCAGGGGGAAGATAAATGGGCCCTCCTTGAAAAGTAAATCGCACCATGGCTAATCCCTTGGGAAAGCTGGAGAATTGTTATGGTAGCAAAAGCAACCTCGAAAAAGGAGGCACCATCCCTGTTTACTTAGGAAGGAGGAAGATGGGGAGAAGACATGGGTGTAAAATGAGATGAAAGTGTACTTGACTTTAAAAATATATTTATTCAAATATATACACGGGATGTAATTGTATCTGTATTTTGATTCTTTGGGGAATCATTTGTATACTTTAAATTGAGAGTCGTACTTGGGGCTGATATTAAAAACATTTAACAGCAGTGCATCTAGGCACTGACCATTCAGAACGGATGTCAGGGGAGGTACCTGAGCCAGCTCTTGGTGACCTTACCCAGTTGCCAGGTGTTAACCCTTTAGTTGCTGATTCAGAAGAAATTTGGGGGAGGTTGGAAGACCACTTAGGAGGCTCAGAGTAGTGCCCATTTTCTAACATGTATGGAAGATACTAATATTTTAGTAAACAGTATGGCTCTTCTGGGTATACGATCTAAAATATCAGCCCTTATTCTAACAGAAAATTATCTACTAATTTTACTGAAAAAAGAATGAAATTTTCTCAAAAAAGATGGCATATATTAAAGGAAAACTCATGAAATTTCTGTGAAATTTGAAATGTGCATGAAATTTGAATATCAGATAAACAACAAATTTTTTTAATGTAAGTATATCCCAAGAAATATTTGGGACAAACTTATACTAAAACATTATTTATTGTTTATCTGATATTAAAATTTAACTAAGAGCCTTGTATTTTATCTGGCAACCCTAAACAGAATGCATTTAGCAGGAAATGTATCAGTATCCTATTGAAAATGTAAATGAAAGAGAACAGAAAGGAGCCCAGCACATTGAGATCACCTGAACGTACTTGACAAAGAGCTGCTCTGGAATTCCCGTGATATGGCAAGAAATATATTAAGTGCAGAATTACAGAACTACAGATACAAAGGTTGCACATAATAAAATGCTTTTGAAATTATCCTGAGATTAGGTGGTACTTGCATTTAAAAGAGTTGTCTTTCCCCACTAGGAAAAGCTAATTCACTCATCATCAAATAGCATTAATCAAGTGCCTGTCTGCATGGGACACTGCAAGGTGTTTTACAAAGTGAGAAAACAGACATGGCGGATAGCCTTTGTCAGCCTGTAGTCTAGACATCTACACTGAAATGCAATCATAAAGGAGATAACTGAAGAAATGTTGGTAAAGGATCCAGAACCTCCACTCTAAATGGGGAGGAGAAAAACTTGTCTAATTTGTCGGAAAGAGCTTTGTAAATCATTTAAAAATGCAGTTTTATTACAGCCAAACCTTGGTATATACAATTACTGTATATAGTAGATTCAGAAATATAGGCTATTGTGCAGGGTTTCTCAACCTTGGCAATATTGACATTTTGTACTGGATAATTCTTTGTTGTGAGGAGCTATCCTGTGCATTGTGGGATGTTAACAGCATCCCTGGCTTCTTCCCGTTAGATGCCAGTTACATGCCCTCTCCCAGTCCTGCCAACCAAAACTGTCTGCTCACATTGCCAAATGTACCCTGGGAGACAAAATTGCCTTGAGTTGAGAACTACGATTGTAGCAAAGTACAGGAGGGAGATCCCCAGCAATGGGGGTGCGGGTGGGGGAGGGAGGAGGTCTCTTCACCCATACATGTGTCCATAAAAGAGTTCGTTTTAAACATCTGCAATGTCCAGAAAGCTCTCATATTCAGTCACTACCTCAGGTATTAAAAATACTGATACCTGGCCTCACCCCAGAGATTCTGGTCTTATTGGTCGGGAGGAAGGCCTGGACAGCCTGACATTTTAAAAATGTCCCAGGTGATTCTAGGTTTAGAATGACTCTTTGGAGTAGTGGTCCTTCAACGTTAGTGAGCAGCAGAATCGCCTAGAAGGCTTGTAAACACAGCTTTTTGGGCCCCAGTATTCCTGAGTCAGTAGGTCAAGGGTGAGGCCTGAGAATCTGCATTTCTCACAAATTCTCAGACGCCACTGATGCTGCTGGTCCTCGGAGCACACTTGGAGAACTACTAGTTTAGAGATGCACTCCTGACTGCTCTTCACTCTCACTTGCCGAGGGAAGGAAGTGTGGCAGAGCAGCACACGTAGGATGGGTGGGTTGTAGAGGAAGAGCAGGCCTGTGTGGCTCCATCCCTGCTGAGCCCTATTTTGATGTCTCCCTCCTGCAGGCTGAATACACCCAGCTGTTCTCTGCGGTGCAGTGGAGCAGTCAGCTCCTACACCAGGACCTAGGGGTAAGCCTAGCTGAATTCTAGATTGCAATTTGGAATACACTGGTGCTCACACATCTAAGCATATTCTCCAGGGCTTGATCAGTCATGAAGCTGACAGTTTGCTCCTCCTCTGCCAGGCTGACTTATCTGTCTCTTAATTGGTTCTGACCACGGATGGGGAAAGAGAATAATTCATTGGACCCTTTCCCTTACCATGTATACCCTAATTCAGTCCCTTGGACTTCTGTCTTGTTCTCCAGCATTGGAGAGAGAAGGTAGGACCAGAGGGCATACATATAATCCCTTCCTGAGGTCTGCCCACATAACTCTTTTTTTTTTTTAAACATCTTTATTGGAGTATAATTGCTTTACAATGGTGTGTTAGTTTCTGCTGTATAACAAAGTGAAGCAGCTATACATATACATATATCCCCATATCCCCTCCCTCCCACC
>NC_041218.1:75718396-75737781 GCF_002837175.3 Physeter macrocephalus
TTAAGATTTCATATATATGTGTTAGCATACGGTATTTGTTTTTCTCTTTCTGACTTACTTCACTCTGTATGACAGTCTCTAGGTCCATCCGCCTCACTACAAATAACTCAATTTCATTTCCTTTTATGGCTGAGTAATATTCCATTGTATACATGTGCCACATCTTCTTTATTCATTCCTCTGTCGATGGACACTTAGGTTGCTTCCATGTCTTGGCTACTGTAAATAGAGCTGCAATGAATATTGTGCCCACGTAACTCTTGATGAAACATAATTGTTGAAAACATTCTAAAAATACGAAAAATGTTGGGAAGCATAAATTTAGGCTTTTGGGGTTGTGGCAACATTAAGTTTGTAAGAGTTCATTAAGATAGAAAATGAAAACAAAGAAGTCCTGAGAATTTTCTGGAATAACCCATCAGTGTCAAGGCCGAGTTCACTGTACCCCTCCCTTCTCTATCCTCCCCTCTGCTGAACTGGGTCTGCAAACCTCACTCTCTTAGTTACAGCAGTTGGCATTCTGGCGCATTCTCATGTTTCTAACTCACTGTCTTAGTAATCTGACTTAAATTTTGTTTCCCCACTATCGCTGGCCTGGTGATATTATAATTCCAATTAATCAGGTTAAAAGTTGGCCTAGAAGAGGGTCATGAGACCCCACTGATATTTGTTCACAGAACACTGCAGTAGTCTTTAAGGGAATTGCCTGCTAAAGTGCTATACATATTAGAGCTACACATAAATATTCATATATTCACTGATGATGGATTGCATGAATAGAATAATGGACAAAGGTGGTTAGGAGAGCTAGTCTATTAGAAAAATTTAAAATACAACCCTACTGTCCTACAAGTAGAACTTGAAAATTGCTCCGCCAAGGGTATTTCTCATCTTCAGCCTTGTCATTCTATGCAAATTCTGGAAGACCCAAGGGGAATGCTAACCCTGCCTCTCCACAAGGGACACTAATTCAGTATAAGTTTGATTGTCTGTTAAGTGTAAGGTGTCTTTGTCCGATGTTGTGAGGGATGCCAAGATCAGTTAGTCATTTTCATCCCTGGAAACTGACTCACCAGTTATAATCCTGGGCTGGAGTTTGGAGAAGCTCCCTAGGATTGAATACGATCCCTTGTCATAGCCCATATAGTCCAGAATCTTTTGAGAGGACTAGCAAAACTTAGGCCACCCAGTGGGTGTCCTCCTGCTCAGCCAAGTCTGGGAGCTGGGCAGACAGTGAAAATAGCACAGGCTTTGGAGTTGGGACTGGGAATGAATTAGAGAACTTTTGCTTGCCCGAAGTAAGTTATTTACCTGTCTGAGAGTCACTTTTCTCATCTGTGAAAGTGAGGTAATAAATATTAACCATGTGAGATGGCACTAAGTGAGATAATTATGTAAAATGTCTGGCACTGAGTAGCTATTCAATAAAGGGTAGCTGCAGTGTCACTATTGTTATCATCAATAGCAGCCAAATTGGATCCTAGGTCCAGATCTGAAACATGCAGTACTCTTGGGGCCATATGGAATGAAAGGGGAGTCCTCAGGCTTGCAGAGGTTTGAAAGCAGACTAGTGGGCTCCCTCTGTGGCTGGCAGGAGCAAGGAGCAAGGACTGTTTCTCTGTCTGTGTTCACAACTTCACCTTGGGTGGCAGGTTGTGTAAACAGGGATGTGCCTCTTCAGGGCTGGGAAGCGATCCTTTCTGCCTCTGAGCTGGGTCCAGTTGTCGCCACATGCTGTGGTCAGTGTTAGTCTCCACATTTTAAGAAGATTGTGGAGATATTTGAGAGGTTCAGAGAGGACCATGCTGGTTTGAGGGTTGCAGTGTGTCATTGGGATGGTTAATTTTATGCCATCTTGACTGGGTTGCGGGGTGTCCAGATATTTGGTTAAACTTTATTTCTGGATGTGTCTGTGATGGTGTTTCTGGATGAGATTTACACTTGAATCCACAGAGTGAGTAAAGTAGATTGTCCTCCCCAATGTAAGTGGACTACATTCAATCCATTGGAGGCCTGACTAGAATAAAATGCTGAGTAAGAAAGAATTCTTTCTCTCTGCTTGACTATCTTTGAGTTAGGATATTAGTCTTCTTCTGCCTTTGGACTCAGACTCGGACTAGAATTACACCATTGGCTCTCCTGGGACTCTAGCTTATGGACTATAGATCTTGGTACTTCCTCAGCCTCCTTAATTGTACGAGCCAATTTCCTACAATAAATCTCTCTCTCTTCTATTGGTTCTGTTTCTCTGGAGAACTCAGACTAATACAGTCATCTACGAAAGATGTTAGATTACATATCACAGGAAACAAACAACAGGCGGGCTTGCCATTTAGACACAGAAGGGGAAGGGGTACATGTAGGAAGGTGCTGAGCAGTTAAATGCCATGTGGCAGAAAAAATGGGTTTAAATGCCACAGGCTAGGCAGAAGAAAGAGACTTGCCAACAAGGCTGATTAAGTACTGCAACCAGATAACAAGGGTGAATGTAGGACCCAGTTCTGCAGAACCTGGAGAACAGGCTGAACATCCATGTTTCTTGAAACCTCGGGAGAAGGTCTTGTCTGGAGATAGAATTTGTGCTGAATCACTCCATGAATTTCCTTCTGAGACTGAGATAGGTTTATTTTGACCACTTGGAAGTCCAGGGGAACTTCTGGAAATTAGACTTTGATGGGATTTAATATAAGCAAAATTTTATTTATTTTTATAAATAAAAATCTAAGACTTGGACAATTGCTATTTTGCACTTAATATTTGCAATTAATATTAAGTGATATGGTGTAATTATGGCTTTTGCCTCTATTAGAAGTGAAGGTCACATTGACTGAGTGAGGACTTAGGATGTTGATTCTTCGCTGTTTCCTCAGCCCTTCTGGTCACTGACTTGTTTGAAAATTGATACTGAACCCAAGAAGGGGGAGGTGTCTTATGGGGTTTGAGTTTAGGATCTCAACATTGGAATTATTTTTCCTTCCTTTGCCCATTCTTAATGCAATCAATAAACTTTCCTAATACACCAACTTTGTGCTAACTACTATACTGGACATGGAGGATAAAAAATGAAGATACTAACTATGCCATCAAAGACATAATCTTTATTTTTCCATTATCTGGCACAATGGGTTATTTAGTTAGTGAGTTACTTCTTAAATGGAGCACCTGAGCACTTGATTCTAAGTATTATGAGTTGAATTGTGTGCCCTCAAAAAGATAGGTTGAAGTCCTAACCCCCAGTACCTCAGAATGTGACTTTATTTGCAAATAGAGTCTTTGCAAATTTATCTAGGTTATAATGAGATAATTAGGGTGATCCCTAATCCAATATGGCTTGTGTCCTTTTCAAAAGGAGAAATTTGGACACAGAGACAGGGAGAATGCCATGTGAAGACAGAGGATTGGAGTAATGCATCCAACAAGCCAAGGAATGCCAGTAATTACCAGCAAACCACCAGAAGCCAGGAAGAGACAAGGGGGCATTCCCCTACAGGGTTTAGAGGTAGCATAGCTCTGCTGATACCTCAATTTCAGACTTCTAGTCTCCAGAAGTGTGAGACAATAAATCTCTATTTTATGCCACACAGTTTTTGGTACTTTGTTATGGCAGCCCAAGGAAACTAATGCATTAGGTTAGGAGACAGATATAACTAAGGAAAATACAATGATGTGTGTGCACTGATAAAGATGTAAAGGGATATAAAGTTGCCCTCAAAGCGGGCGTTGGAAGGATCCAGTGCATAAGGAGAGAAAAGAACTTAAATGTGAGATGACATATAGGCTTGGTCTTCTAGTGGCCTTTGTGTTAATCCTATCATGATGATCCTGATTTATTACTTAATCTCTGATTTAGCGTCCCCAAAATAGTCCGGCCTGGAACAGTGTGGTGACATACACAGTGAAAATCAGAAGTGACACTTGAGCCATTTAAAAACACTTAAAGCATAAATACATTTCCACTTATCTTACACACATTTATGATTTTTAATTGTTGGACATTCTCTGTTTATCAGGCCCTGAAGTTGGTCTAAGTTTGGTTAGCATATTTGAATATTCATATTTCCTGGTATTTATATACCAGGATACAAAGGAGATCCACATGAAATCCCTGGGCTCATGTACCTGCCCAAAGATCAATCTGGAAAGGTCAAGGGTGGCTTTTTCTCTGCAGGCTTCAGTGGCTTTGATTTCTGAGTTTTTACAGACAGGATAAGACCCATTCTGAACTCACTTCTTAACATGACTTTTAAGCTTTCACATCTTCCTTTTCTGTAAGATTCTAGAGCAGTATCTACGTCCAGACAAATGCAGCTACACAAGCTGATCTAGTACAAAAAGTCAGGGACACAGGGACATGGGTTTCAGGGTAGATGAGTTTTCTAACAAAAACTACAATACGTACAGAAAGTTACAGTCTGTGACAAACGTCTTCTGCCTTTAGGATTAGCTGGTTTAAAAATCAATTTGATTAACCATGACATATAACAAGAATTTTCACAACAGTGCAAAAATAAAAAGTCACTTTGGGGTGGGAATATTTATCACAGCATATTTTTTGATAGAGATGATGGGCTTTATTTTTAAACACATTCTATTTTCTCCTATATTTTTCTTTGAGTCCTTAGGAGAAAGTTACTATACAAATTCTAGTTATTTTTATTGACTCCTATGTTACAGTGGAGCTAGATGAATAGAGTTTAAAGTCAAGAGTTGCTAGATATTTCCAGGCCACTTGGCACCTCAAACAGGTAAGCACTTTTTCTCAAAGAGAAGTGTCCTATGTGTTGATCTTACTCTGCTCCAGCATTTGGCAATTATCTGAAGTTTTAAGCATCTCTTTAGAGTTCCCAGCTTTTTCAGGGCCAATTTCTATTCAAGGTTTTTATAGCTATTCTCTTATGACGTTTATCATTCCAAGCATTTGAACATCCGTATTAACACTCACAGGTGTCTTTGCCGTACATTTTTTTCATTTGCCTCTCCAAGCTTGTTCTTCAGATGGTAAATTTCCTAAGGTCAGTGAGTGTGTGTATATGTGATTCTCTTATATTACTGAGTTTTGTCCACAGGGCATGTTCAACTCATGTTGCTATGGTGAAAATAAAGCCCAGAACCAACCATGCAGCTCTCTCTGCCAAGGAGGAAGGGTCTTCCCTTCTCCCTCTTCTTGCCCCACACTGATCCAAAGATTCTAGATCTCCATTCTCATGGATCTATGAAATGCTTACTTCCTGTTTTACCCTCTCTTCTCTCCTAAGGAGTATGTGTGTTTTCTTCATTTTCATCCTTTATCACAGAAGTAGAGAAGTGCTTGACTCTTTGTGGAGTCACAGCCAACCCACCACACCTAGTCATCTTACCTCATTAGCATGTGTGCACAGGACACTAAGAAGAGGAGGGAAGAAGTTAAAGGGACATTCTGCCCAGTATCCTGAATTTTCAAATATTATCTCCCAAGAAAATAGACTATGAGACAGAGCAGAGTTCTCATCTAGATATGCCATTTCCTCACTGGTGACCCTGAGTTAGTTACTTCATATCTGGGAGTTTTGGTTTCCTCATCTGTAAAATGGGAATAATACACCCTGCTTGCCTTGTGGGTGTATTCATACAAATGCAAGGTAGAACTATTTGGGGGCCAGTTACAGCGATCATCAACCAGTCTTAAGATGGTCAACATATTTTTGTGTGTTCAGACCATTCTCTTTTGTTGACTGCCTCACACTTCAGCCCAGGGTGCACATGCCTCGCTCCTTGTTGACACTTCTAGGACAGTGATGGGGCCAGTTGCTTCTGGGAGAAGAAGGGCTGTGGTGGATTGTACAGATATCCAGTCGAATAGCAAAACACTTGCCCACCAAATCTGTGCTGCATGAAATGACTTGGTAGACTATACTGAAACTAATAAATATTGTATTATGAAGTTTCACCAAATTTAGGAAATAGTTCCTGGGGAGCATTTCTCTAGCATGTTCCTGAAGGGGTCTATGTTGTGGAGCTTCCTTTGAGGAAAGAGCCTATATGCAGCAATTATTTGATTGAACCACATGAAATTGCAATATTTAACCATTTTTGACCTGCAAAACGACAGTTATATGGAATTCAACCCGATACCTCTTGTTACACCCCCGCATTCTGCTGGGGATTATGGAGTCACAGCCTGGTCCTGGGGTCCTGTAGTCATGATGACAATAAAATTCTGCTGAAGAGAATTCCTAGCTGTTACCAAAAAAATGTTTTCCTCAAATTTTTCAAGTCTGCCATATGTCTTTCTTTAATTAAAAACAAAGACATGAAGTGTAGCTGCTATGTGTCTGGCAGAAGTCTGTTTACGCCTGGAATTAGTAAATTTCAAGATGCTTCTTTACAGTGACTGGCGAAAGCTGCAAAAGTAAAATATGTAAACAGAAAAGAACTCATGGCTATGCGGGTGCATACTCCAAAGAGTATTAATTTACATAATAAATAGTTCAATATTCAGGAGATTATAAAATAGCAATTACTGTTGAGTTGCTATATTAGGGCTTGCTAACAAACAAAGACACTTAAAATGCAATAGTTTGCTTTTACAAAGAAGTTCTCCTAAAATCTTTATTTTTTTATTTTTTTTTTTGCGGTACGCGGGCCTCTCACTGTTGTGGCCTCTCCCGTTGCGGAGCACAGGCTCCGGACGCGCAGGCTCATTGGCCATGACTCACGGGTCCAGCCGCTCTGCGTCATGTGGGATCTTCCCGGACCGGGGCACGAACCCGTGTGCCCTGCATCGGCAGGCGGACTCTCAACCACTGCGCCACCAGGGAAGCCCAAAATCTTTATTTTGAAACAAGATTCTATTTATTTTTTAAAGAGTTTTGACATCCTTTGCACATTTCTTTGAAAGAGAAGCAGAAATATTCTAGCTAAAAACAAAAACAAAAAATACTAATAATCTATCGCAAAAAAATATTGAGCCATTAATTTTTTTTATCTGTTAAAAAAAAGAGTACCTGCTTCGTAGAGTGTTTTCCTCATGTGAGAAGAGTACAGGGAGACCAGTGGGGAAGTGTGGGGTCAGACCATGCAGTAGTAGGCGGTATACTCAGGCAGGGGGTAGAAACAGAAGTCATTACATGTGAAAAAATCCACAGCCTACTTATGCTAATAGAAGGGTCGATCCTTCTAAAACACCATCGGTGTTTTTTAAAATGACTCAAGTGTTCCAGGCATTGTATATCCAAGTGCAGTTTCTACTTGCTTGACATACTGTAAGCATTTAATATTTGAAAAGAAATACAGCTTTTTAAGTTGGTGTATTTTTTCAATAAATGTCATAGTTTTAATGCCGTTACATAGAACTTAATTTTACAATAACATTGGTTTTAGAGTTTTATATGTGTGTATATTACATTAAGCCATTTAATTAAAAGTATATCTACACATATAAACCTATTTTTATAAATCTTTGTTTCCTGCTTTGAAGAGAACATGGTGACATCGAGGAAGTTTCTATTTACACTGGTTTGTCTGAGGAGATCCTTGTTAAAATGATGCTCTTGGAGTTGGGATGGCTTCATTTGTTAGGCTAGTGGTTGCCCCAGCATGGTTGAGAGCTGAAAGGATGAGAAAGGAGAAGACCAAGAAAACGAACATTCATTGATTACCTGTTGGGTGCTGGGAGCTGTGCTGAACAGTGGAAGGCTCTGTTAAGTTTATATTACACCCCAAAGTTTATTACACAGTTATATTACACAGTTATATTACACAGTGTTAGGTTTATATTATACCCCAAAGTTAGCCACATCATCACAATGTTCCCAACAGCTCCAGAGTTTAAAAACTCCCAGGATGCCAAACAAAGGGGCAGTTTATCTTTTGGCGTGCAGAAGCCGTCTCTAATTAAGACACCATAATTACACCCCCGCCTCATTAGGAGATGCATTTCCCATAAAATTTTACTTCTTATATTTAATGATCTTTATCAAACATTTTTGAAATATTTATATTGTTTTGTTAAACTGTGTACTACTAATGCTTAAAAAAAAACCCTATGCAGAAGAATGTTTTTTTAATACTTAAGACCTCATGATAACAGGATATTTTTTAAGTTAAAAAAATTCAATTTATATACTTTTTTGCTGCAGAGAAGTATGATAACATAGTCAATAAAGGACTTTCAAATATTAAACAGTTATTATAGTAAGATAAAACCGTATGAGAAAAGAGAAATGGAAATACAATTTCAGTGGGAAAAAAGAATCATGTAAAATTTGCAACTATTTAAGAAAACTTTGTTGAATCTATTTTTCAGTGGATGGTGATGAGTGTCAAATCACTATGGCATTTATGTCCCATTGAATTCATTGAAAAGGGTAATGTAAAGTATTTTAAAATGTCAGTATTATATCCTTTACAACTATTTTCGCTTATGATTAATTTAAGATGTCAACTTGAAATGTATGAGGGACACGTAGTTTTTCAAATTTATGGGCATTTTCTCCTGCCTCCTTATGTGTGTAGCCTCAAAGAAGATGCCGCTTGAAGGCTGAGACTAAAGAAGTTTAGACTTCAGTTTATCTTCTTTTGACTATTAAAAAAAAAAAAACCTTCAATTTTTGGTACACTGCAAGGTAGAATATAGACAAACATGATTTCTTCACTCATTTCCACCACCAATCCCTGTCCTTGCTCTGTATTTGCTTATTGCCTTCCCATAGCACGTGAAATCAAAGACAGTGTCTTGCTCAGTGATGGCACTTTTGGAGTGTTTAATGGCTGTATTTGAAAATTTGGCTCAAATATTCATTTCTTCATGGCCTGAAAAAACTTTTTTTCCTATGATAATTTACTTACTTATAAGCTCAGCTCATGTGATCAAATATTTCTTTTAGGTGTAGATGAATGACAGTCCAGGCTTGTGCATTGTGCAAACCCTGTGTCGCGTTCTTCTGCCACCACGCTTCCTGGCTTTCCTCTTGGTGACTAGGTGTCTCCTTTTCTCTACTAGGATGGGCATTTCCTCCATTTGTCACACGTGGGAAAAAAATTTAGAGAAGTCACTGCTTTTGTTACAGCTTCTTTGTCCTTCCAGGTGCTCTTAACATCTTAGCCACTGTCAGTTGAATCATCTTTAAGTGATCACATTTACTCCATATTAGATGATAACTAGGGACTTCCCTGGTGGTGCAGTGGTTAAGAATCCGCCTGCTAATGCAGGGGACACGGGTTCGATCCCTGGTCCGGGAAGATCCCACATGCCGCGGAGCCACTAGGCCTGTGCACCGCAACTACTGAGCCTGTGCTCTAGAGCCCACAAGCCACAACTACTGAGCCCGCGCGCCTAGAGACCATGCTCTGCAACAAGAGAAGCCACTGCAATGAGAAGCTCATGCACAGCAACAAAGAGTAGACCCCGCTCGCCGCGACTAGAGAAAGCCTGCACGCAGCAACAAAGACCCAGTGCAGCCAAAAATGAATTAATAAATTAATTAATTTTTAAAAAAAGAAGATAACTAACATTTGGTCTTTGTATCCCTCTGATGTCCTGATACTTCCACATCTTCATTCTATATCCCGTTTGCTAATATTTCACATTTTGTCCTTTAAAATTACTATAAGTACTAAACTGATACATGCTAAATATAAATGCAAAGTTGTCAAATCCATAAATGTGTTGCTAGGTCTGGTCTAACTTAGTCATAATTGCAATTCTACTTTATTGCAGAAGAGAAGTCTAGGATGCCATCATACAAATCTTTTGAGCTCCCATATAACGTTTCTGCAGAGGTTCTGTTGGAACTTGCCAGTATTCAATGCTACTTACTTTTCATGAACATGCCATACCAGGGTGGCCTACCCTTGGAAATGTAGCAGAAGTTGAATATAAATGCCCAGGGGCTGTTCCTGGTGCAATAGCTTGTTTAGTTAATGCAACAATTCTTCCTGTAAATATATTTATAACCGTGGTCTGTCAACATCAGTATAGTCTCAGTGATGTGTCAGTTTCTAGAGAAAATCAAAACGTAACTAAAAATTTTGCAGGCCCTGACTATGAAATATGTTACAACTTTCATAACCAAACCTTCTACTTTTTGTTTGCTTCACCTGAATTCTTGTGGCAATGAAAACAAAAATAGTCTCCATAATTTTAAAAAATTATGCAGCAGTATTAAATATATATTCAAGGTATCTTATCACCTGAATCAAAATGTGTTCTCTTATCTTGACATTTTTCCATGAGAAATCAGCTAACATTACCCTAGAAGGTGTTGTCTAAGAATGTTAAATAAACTTTTTTTTCTGGATGCCTTTTTGGCAACTGAGAAAGATCAATAAATTATATGAAAACTCTGGCTAAAAGGAAAATATCTCAATGCGAAGTAAAGCTTGTGGCATGTTCAAATTGCAGTATCTGGTGAGGCAAAGAAAACTGACCCAGTCCCAACTGCACCTATCTCACCTGTTTTCATGAGCTACCTTGGCTTCAGTCTGGACACCCACCCAGGATCTAGGAATTAACTAGGTAGCCCCTGGCAGGACAGCTGGTCTCACGGATCCTGCTTCAGCACATTGACCAACATCTGCTCTGTTTGGTCAGTACCTAAAACTTCTAGTTGCTGAATATGTTAAATATTACCCATGGTTAAAAGTATCATTTTATACTCTTGAACTTGATTTTTGGCCCTTTGCCTTTTCCTTTCTTCACAGAACTGTTGGGCCCAATTTTTCACAGTTTGAGAATAGGAATAAGCCCAGGGTTGATAGCATATACTTGATTTTATGCACATTTTCGTGCATTTGCTACTTGTTCCTTGGTTCCATGTTTCATGATGGTGGTGTCACTGTTCTCCTACACCGTAATTTCCCCGCGCACTTCACTGCTCCTTCATCGCACAGGAAACTGTAAGGGTCAGTGATCTTCGGTGCCACCACTTCCATTTCCTCATTACAAAAATTGACCTTCTTTCTGTTGTTTGAAAGGGCTCAGGCCACTGTCATTCAGATTTCAGGACCGTTGAACAGTAATAACAGTATAGGAGGAACAGGCAACCACCGCAGCAGCTGGGCATTGTGCTCTCTTCCTGGAATCCATTTTGGATTTCTTAGTCTAGCCAGCAGGCGCTGTTTGCTGCCTTTTGCCAGCTTTATATTTTACAGTAATTCCCCACTTGTCATTAAACCATTTAGTTGTATTAAAGCATTGTGCTCTACTCTGAATATTTGCCAAGGTTCTTGTGCTTTCTAGGCAATTTCATGTTCATAACTCACATCAAGCAACTCAATATGTACAACTAGCATCACAGAAAAATTTAGTTAGTAATTCCTGTTAAACGCCCAATTGCCTTCTCATCATCTATGAATTTGGTGAGAGTGTATGTGTGTATGTGTGTGTGTGGGTAAGAGGTACTAATGTGAAACTAGCTCAGAAATGAAAAAATAAAAGCACCAACAAAAATTAAAACCAGACCTCTCAGGTTTTTCTGTAGGGTGTTTCATCTGTTTATTCTTTCATTTTGTATCTACTGCAATCCCACTGAGACCACTTTCTGTATATCTAGTTGCTCTTTGAATAGGAATGTTATTCATTGGAAGTAAGATATTAGGATTCAGAATTATCATTATTAACTTAAAAGTAATAACCTCTAAGTACTAGACAAAACTTTCTGTGTTAATAGTACAAATGATATTCATGATAAAATCCGTTATTGTAACTTAGATATATTATCCCACTTGATCAGAAGAAGACAATTCACTAACTCTTTGTATTTTAAACGGAGGTTGTATCATTTCTCCCATTCAGATCAATGTACAGTCATAGCATATAGTTTACTACTATTCCTTTTAAAATAGGAATTTCTTAGATTTTAGAATCATGGAATCAGGAGCTATTATGTTCTTTTTTTTCTTCAAAAACCATTTACTATATGCGACGGAGTGTGTCGAAGATAACACAGTAGAAGACAAATTCCCTACCCTTAAAGGATTTATAAAATAAGTTTATGTTTTGCAATAATCTTTTTCTTAAAGTGTTACTTTTAGAATTTTTTTTGAATGGAACACAATAGCTTTAGGATTTAATTAAATGACAAATAATTGTCTCCATCACAGGATGTTGTACGTTTAAAAGTCAGTGGATGGCTAACCAGCTGAACAGCAAGGCTGTGATACTAAATGAAATATAATTCAAGCAAAAATTAGTTTCGAAAGAATTCTAATTTTCTATAACTTTCTGTGACTTTAGTTGAAGGCTTAGAAAAATGATTTTCCAATGAGTAATTGCAATCTGTATTTGTAGGTAACTAATTTCATTTCAGGTTTTCTTCATAAAAAAATCTTAAAGTATAGCTTTATGGTGAAAAGAAACAAACTTTTGATCTATGATGTCATAAAAATGTATGATATTTTAAAATATAATATTTAAGTTTCTAAACATGTATTAATATATTGGTTTCTTTTTATTTAAAAATGTTTAATGGTTTGTTAATGCAGTTTACTTTAATGGCACCCAGTATAATGATTTGGTAGTAATTACTCAAATATTACCTCTAGCTGAGAAACTCCTTTTATATATACATTTTGTACTGCTTGCGGTAATGTGCACGAGAGCTTAGCTTAGGCAATTCTGAACAACATTAGCATCTCTTATTTGAAATGGGGCTTTAGAATACGAAAATATAATAATTTCCCTGAATAAAAAAAGAACTAATTATGCAGCCTAAGGAGAGAAATAAGGAGCAAGCAGGTGTAACACACACCCCGGAGGAAACAGGCCCGTGTGCAAACATACTACAACTCTATGTGATTAAGGAAGAAAAAAGGAGTCATACATTTTATATTTCTAGGAGAGCAGTTCTTTTTATCAAGTCAAGAAAATCCAGTACGTGTCTGCATCCAGATTTTGTGCATGGCCTAACTGAGCCAAGGATTTAGAAATAGCTTATTCTGTGGTCAGAATCATGTGATTTTCACCAACCGATGCGCGATGTTGGTGGAATTTCCTGACCAAGGCTTTTTATATGAACCAAGGGGTTTCATAACTGAAGGAAAATGAGGCAGTTAA
The DNA here is from genome assembly GCF_002837175.3 of Physeter macrocephalus. NCBI lineage: Eukaryota > Metazoa > Chordata > Mammalia > Artiodactyla > Physeteridae > Physeter > Physeter macrocephalus. Next base: position 75,731,430 of record NC_041218.1, read on the forward strand.
ACCTCCACATCTTAGTCACAGATGTTGTCATAATGACCATTGGCAGCAAAGAAGATTTCAATGGGCTCCAGCAACGTCAATCAGAAGCTACTTCCCTTTGGGCTGATAGAAGCATGATAAGGGATTCCCTGTATCATAGAACTTGTACCTTTAATGCCATTCCTTATAAGAGGGGAAGAGCAACTGCTTGGGGAAGAGGGTCTCACTGATTTTTAGGTAAAGGTTGGTTCCACCCAATCTGAACATTTTGATTGCTTGGTTTTTTTGGAATAGATGCATCCACCATCATTTATTTGTCATAAACAGTGTATAAATTAGTTTGAATTTATTTAAGGTAAGATTCTCTGCCATGGTTTTGTCTGTAAAACTGGTTATCAGTTGTGAACCAATAATGCAACTTTCTAAAAAAATTCTGAAAACCAAGGTTGTTTTCAATTCACTGTAATTTTTCCATTGTGCCCCAAACTACTTGTAGGAGGGGAAAGTAGAATTGTCTGAACAACAATGGGGATATTATGGCTGCAAAAATGGAGGAATTAACTACATTAAGTTAAAAGCACTTTAAAAATGTAAATGCAGATTAATTTTTTTTCCTGGGAGACATGCCCAGAAATTTGAAGTGATAGGAAGAAGCACCTTGGATTATATTATAAATTCTCTTGACATAGCAACTTTAATCTAGAGCTGGAAATACAATGCTGTAAGACAAATACTTCTTTCAACTTACACTGAATGGAAAGAGTACCCCCGCCAAAGCCACAGAGGTAAGAAAGCTGTCTCCTTTTCTACACCTCACTATAAAAAGAACAGTTTTCCTCCTTTGTTTTAAGGCTGCTGATACCTTCCTTCCCAAAGGAGGACACTGTCCAGGAGAGAGAAGTTATTAGTCAGTTTGCTTTCTTACATAATCAGACAAACTCAAATAGTTGGTTCTTCATTCTTGCTAGTTCTGACCAAGAGTGTATATTAATTGCTGTAAAACAGTGATTCTTGAGTCTTTGTTAATATGTAAATCAGCACGACAAAAGGCCTTATGCCACCCTATCTTTAGTTACCATCATTAAAATATTTCTCTAGGATGAAAAAGAATAGTACTTCCTCTGATGGCTCTGCTCATAAATGAGGTAGTCCCTATTTTTTTATTAAAACTTATGGCAAAGGTAATAGTACAATGACTGTTATAAAAAACTGCCTAGAGTCAAATCATGCTTGAAACACTACTGTTCCAAAATAAATATTTCCTATTTATAGGTTCAGCCCATGGGTCACTGGCACCCTGCATGGCTTTTGTAGGAAAGCAGTGCCACTTTAAATAAATTAAAAATTCCCATGCAAAACAAACAAAATATTAGAAATGCTGCCCTCAGATGGATTTATCCAAGCATAAATATTGTTGGAATAAACACTGTTGTCTGAATAGAGAAGGGAAAATGAGCAGATGAAGGGAACATTCTTGAGTGATTTTTTTAGGTGCACTTGTATCCTATCATCTTATTTAAGCAGCCTAACAAACTTACGAAGTTTCAGACAAGAAATGAAATGTGATATTATGAAATATGCAAACTAATTTTTTACAGAAGTGTTGCATAAAAATGGGAGCAGGAGGTGGGGAGAGGGTAGAGAGAAGGATTACAAAGGGGCAGATGTGAGGAGACTTTTGGGGTTGATGCAAATGTTCATTATCTTGGTTATGGCGATGGCTTCACAAGTATGTACATAGGTCAAATCTTATTAAATTGTTTGCTTTAAATAAGTACAGTATATTTTTATGAAAATAATGCATTGATGGGATTTCCCTGGTGGTCCAGTGATCAAGACTTCACCTTCCAATGCAGGGGGTGTGGGTTCGATCCATAGTCGGGGAGCTAGGATCTCACATGCTTCACGACCAAAAAACCAAAACATAAAATGGAAACAATATTGTAACAGACTCAAAGACTTTAAAAATGGTCCACATAAAAAAAAAAAAAATCTTAAAAAAAGAAAAAAAAGGAAGAAAATTATGCATTAGTAAAGCCATTAAAAAGCCAAAAAAATAAAAAAAAGGGCAAAGCAAATGTTAGAGCTATTAAGAATGTTGCCCAATGGTGGCAGCTGGGTCTAGTTCCACCTAAATATAATTGCCTTCCTCCTTTCATTTTTGTTTAGTACCTCTGGGACAGGGAGACTGGAAATAAGCAGAAAATGCAAGATTGCCATATAACAGATATTTGGGAAATGACAGGAAAAGTGAAACAAACAAACAAAACCCAAAAAACCCACCTTTCCTAATTTTTTGGAGAAAATGAAACAGATAAGAATCCCGGGCTTCCCTGGTGGCGCAGTGGTTCAGAGTCCGCCTGCTGATGCAGGGGACGCGGGTTCGTGCCCCGGTCCGGGAAGATCCCACATCCCGCGGAGCGGCTGGGCCCGTGAGCCATGGCCGCTGAGCCTTCGCGTCCCGAGCCTGTGCTCCGCAACGGGAGAGGCCACAACAATGAGAGGCCCGCGTGCCACAAAAAAAAAAAAAAAAAAAAATCCCAAGAGTTTATCCTTATAGAGATGATGAACAGTCTAGTCGATAATTTGCACATTTGTGAATTTGCTTTTTTCATCAAGTAAAAACAGATGAAACGCACATTTTTTAGCCTGTCAGATGGTGTGCTGGGGGAAATAGTAAGTAATATCAGTCCCTGCCTTTTAAGTGTTTATCATCAGTCTAAAGAGGGCGACAAGCACAGGCAGGAGGAATGTCATCATAAGGAGGACTGTGAGGGATATTGAAACCAGAGAGCCACATGCTTTGCCCCGTTCAGGAAGCACAGCAATGGTGGGGGATCAGGCTGGTTGCCCAGTGTCCTGGCAGCCGTCCCACTCTAGCATGGCTTCCTTGAGTAATGTGGGCACCATATCAACTGTCTCTATACCTCATTTTTTTTCCAACCTTCTTCTTTTCTTGTTCATTAGTCACAGGAATATTGTGCAAATTGAGGCGATGTCTCTAAGTACTTCAGGATTCTTAAAAGATATAAACAAATACAAAAATACTGTAAGGTTCTAAGAAGTCCATACTTTCCTTTTACATTTGAATAATAATGAAAACAATCTCGTCATTTAAGAGTAGATAGCAAAACATGTTTGTGGTTTGGTTTCAGGTTCTCATGGAAAATGCAAATGAGAAATGTGTTGTATAAACAAATAAAAAACAAGCAATAGTTTTTCCCCAGTTAAACCAGAGTTTAGAATACATCTCTTTTAATTGCTTTGACCCGGGACAATCTTATTTTGGGGGCAAACTGCAATATTCAAAAAGTGGGAAAGGTCTTCTAGGAATTATTCCTATTCGAGGAGAAGTAAGTTCAGGGTCGGATGGCCTCGCAACACATTACTGGGTGCTAGAGTGAGAGGATCTGACATTTACTATAGGTCTGTGTTGTGCCGGGTAGTTTGTTAAATGTTTTAAATGCAATATCTAATTTCATCCTGCTAACTGTGCTACATGTTAGGTACTGTTATTAGCGACATTTTGGAAAGGAGGAATGGAGGTTTAGGTAGTTTACTGACTTGCAAAGTCCACACAGCTAGTAAAGTCAGAGAGACAGCTTTTAATCCCAGATCTGCCTCATTTTGGAAACTCTGCTCTTAAACACAGAAGGCTCAGCACCTCAACCCTATGGCTTTCAACTCCAGAAGGAAAACAGATCTGTTTTGCTAAGGGCCAAGTTCCAAGTGCCTCATAAAATCTATGTCATTATATCTTTTACTTCCCTAGCCCTTATCTTTCCTCTCACCAAATACCATTATTTGATGTGTATTTTGAATGTGGTAACCAGATACATTTAGAAAAAAAATCTTGGTCTGGAAGCAGTGACAGGACACACTGTAAGTACAATTGGCAGCACTGTGTTCCCAACTCACCACAAAAAACATATGAACTCTTTGTGCCTAACACGTTACACAATATGCTCCTTGGCTTTAAGAAAACATTATTTCATGTTCTTCCTCTACTCAGTCTGCCAGCCTTGAGAACTAAGAGGTTCATTGTTATATGCAGCTGTCATTTGTTCCATCCCCTGGCTCTCTCTGCCTTCAATATCTTTGTAGTATTTAGTGAAAGTAATTTTCAGTTGGAAATCTTCTGCCCTTTCAGTAAGTGCAAGTATAACACTTCATCAATGGCCAAAGAATTCCGAGCTATCTGGGATGTATCAGGATGGTTGATAAAACCTCACCAAGCAACCTATGATGGTACATCCCATCATAAATTAAAAAAAAAAAAAAAAAAGGCAGAAAGGGCCTTTGTCAGTGTTTATCTGAAGCGCTTTTATTCTTTGCCCTTGATTTCCTCTTCAGAAAATTGATGCGCCCTTAAATTGAAGCAAGAGGGTTGACAGGTGATGGTTAGTGTGATAACTGCTCAGATTTCATCAGCCAGTGTTTTTCTGGTGGTGCAATTGTTGGAACTTTCAGCTAGATTACCTGTCATCCACTACATCAGATAAAAGAGGCAGAGTTGAAAGATGCAGTTTTGCCACTGTACCTTATAGGAAATGAAAAGTGCAGGTGTGGTAACAGTAGCGAGAAAGAAGTACAATTATTTTCTAATCAGGCTATTTCTTTGAGAAAGTTGGTGCCTAAATTGGCAACCATTGGGCAAAACCATTGCTGAATTTGCATTGTTAAACTTACAAGAAATGAAAAGAACGGTCACCCACACTGTAGGTAGTGATATAAGCTCTCTCTTCTCGATCCATTTTATTCCATAAAATGAAGCAGTCGTAGTTTATTTTTAGATACAAGAAAAATGTTCCTATTTTGGGTACATCTCAATATGCTGATGTTGAGCCTATATTTTAATCTGCTGTTAAGCTGTTTGAAACTGTGAAAGGAGACATTATTCTGCACAAAGTTTTACGGAAAAACTTTGTGGCAAGAAAGACTGGAAATAGCACATTTTGGAGGAATTGTGCTCAATTAAGTCAGAATGATTTTGTGACAAATATTATTTTCCAGATTTTAAAAGCAACATAGGAATCCAAATAGGAAAGACTCTGGATAAATGTATTTTTATTTGTGAGATTGTTATATTTTGCACTATTTCCTAAACATCTGATTATATAGAATGAACTAATTTTATCCCTTTCAATCTGTCACTTCTTCAGAAGAGAAACAGTATTTGAATACAGTTGTCTCATGACAAATGGAAATCTGTTTTACCTGAAAAGTAAAAGGGGCACCTTGTTTCCTGATAGGATGAGAGAGAGCTATACACTGTGATCTTACCACATTAAATAAGGCCGCTTTGGATCCCCACTAGAAAAGACAAATTTTCAGAGTTTCCTACAATTACCCGTTATCATTTATTTTCCAGAGTCAAACTTAACATCCAAATCTGGCTTTCAGACAAGGAACAATTGTTTGTTATGGGGACAAATTAATGATTTTCCATAGCACAGTCACACAGTTAGACCTGCCCATTTCAATTTAGTTGCACATATTCATCAGAATAAATCTTACTAGAAAATGTTTATCCCCACATTTGTGGAGCCTCCAGGTGAGTTTAGTTTAGTTTGTTAAATATTCATCAAATATGGGCAGTTGATACTTATTTACCATGTGCTTTCTAAAGTTTCCCTTTCTTTCTCTCTCTTTTATTTGGAGGTAGTTTGCTATACTAGAAAGGAGGCAGAACTAGGGAGACCACATAACATAATGGTTAAGCATTTGGGTATTGCTTGGAGAAGAGTCTAAGATCATATGCACCAAACTGGAAACCTTATTGACCCCAAGAAGAGTGGTTGGGGAGAGGAGAGAGGCAGATTATTAACTTTTTCTTTATATGTCTCTGTATTGTTGGACTCAAATTACCTTTCTAACTAAAAATTAATAATAAAATACATTTAAAACATTCTTAAAAACATACAGTCTTATAAATGGATAGCTTAGCTTTAAATCCTAGCTCCTCTATTCTCCAGCTGTGCAATTTAGGGCTAGTAATTTTTCTTCTTTGAGCCTCAATTTTCTCATCTGCAAATGGTATTAATGAAAATACCCAGATTATAGAATTATTGTGTGAATTAAATTATATAATCCACATGAAGTGCTCTACACATGGAAACTAACCAATAAACATCAACTTTTTGGAATAAGGGTGCCTAAATATCTCTCACTAATTAGATATAGAAAGTTTTCTCAAGTAAAAAATTTGAACTTCTTTGAGTCTGCTCTTTTTTTTTCTTTTTCCTTATAAAGTGGGTATATTAGAAGTGATGGTACCTGAGGCCCCTAACATCTCATGAGTCCATTTAAAATATAGTTGGGGGGCTTCCCTGGTGGCGCAGTGGTTGAGAGTCCGCCTGCCGATGCGGGGGAC
>NC_041218.1:75737968-75752650 GCF_002837175.3 Physeter macrocephalus
GGAGCGGCCGGGCCCGTGAGCCATGGCCGCTGAGCCTGTGCGTCCGGAACCTGTGCTCCGCAAAGGGAGAGGCCACAACAGTAAGAGGCCCACGTAACGCAAGAAAAAAAAACCAAAAACAAAAAAAACAACAACAACAACAAAAAAATGTAGTTGGGGGCTTCACTGGCGGTGCAGTGGTTAAGAATCTGCCTGCCAATGCAGGGGACACAGGTTCGAGCCCTGGTCTGGGAAGATCCCACATGCTGCGGAGCAACTAAACCAGTGTGCCACAACTACTGAGCCTGTGCTCTAGAGCCCGTGAGCCACAACTACTGAGCCCACATGCCACAACTACCAAAGCACGTGCGCCTAGAGCCCGTGCTCCACAACAAGAGAAGACGCCGCAATGAGAAGACCACGCACCGCATCGAAGAGTAGTCCCTGCTCCCCGTGACTAGAGAAAGCCTGTGAGCAGCAACCAAGACCCAATGCAGTCAAAAATTAAATAAATAAATTTTTAAAAATCCGTTTAAGTATATACCTTAAAAAAAAAAGATAAACAAGTAATTTGAAAAATAAAATAAAATATAGTTGGAAGAGTGTATGCATGTTGATTCCATGGCAAAAGACTCCAGTTGAGATCTTAGTCTACTGTATATGTCCTCATTGCAACCATTAGGTTGAGTGTTATGTCTGGGAATAATATTCCTTTAGACAATCACAGCCTAGATGTGACCTAATAGTTGGTTCAGAGCTGGGAGGCACCTTTAGATGATACTTCCCCGCAAAAAAAATCTCTGCTTCAGTCAAGATGAACACCTCTGTATCTCTTCCTTGGCCAAGATCCCTACTTTCATGTCTTTAAAGCACAAAGCCTCCAACCATCTAAGAAACCTAAAGTGCACTCTTCACTCTGAAATCGTGCCTCACCTCTCCAGCCTATAAGAAAATTCTTCTCTTCCAAATTCAAGATCTTTAATCCTGGCTACGTACTGGTGAGGTCATCTGGATCAACCTCTCATGACAGTTATATTGACAGGATGTTCACTATATTTTGAGCTAGATCATTCCTTGTGATTGACTAGTACAAATATTAGAAAGATTTTCCTTACATTAAGCTGAAATCAAGCTTCTCATTATTTCCACCCTCTTGTCTTAGCTTGGCCTTCCCAAAGCTGTGCATAACCCTTCCTCTTCTTCTTCCATGAGATGGCCTGCCAAACATTTCAAAGTTGCTTCACGTCTTCTTTATGCTTACTGTTTTCCAGCCTGACTAGCCACTATCTCAATGTCCATTGAAAGTGAAATAAGCAATACATGGTCCTTTAGCAGTCCTCAAAAGTCATAATTGCAGACCTCATCATTTGGCCTTTCTTCTCCACAAATGCTTTGATGTACTCTTTTTTTTTTTAAATTATTTTTTAAAATTTATTTTTGGCCACGTTGGGTCTTCGTTGCTGCGCACGGGCTTTCTCTAGTTGCGGCAAGTGGGGGCTACTCTTCACCGCGGTGCATGGGCTTCTCGTTGTGGTGGCTTGTTGCGGAGCACGGGCTCTAGGCACGCGGGCTTCAGCAGTTGTGGCACATGGGCTCATATCACCCACAGTCAAAGCCTTACTCCAAAACTGCTCTGACAAGTATTAAATAAAGTGGGGCTGTTATAGTTCCTTCCCTGAGTTCTGTATTTCCTTCTAGGGGTATGTGTGTTAAGTTTGATTTATTTTGCCAGCATTCTCCAAATCGCCCTAGAAATCTAATGTTTTAAAAACGAAAAGAAGTTGGTTTAGCCTAACTTGGTTTTAGTGAACCCATTCTGGCTCTTGTTAATCGCCATTTAAAAAAAAATTTGTGGACAACCATCTGTTTAAAAATTCCTTTTAAAATATTTTCTTTGTGGAGCATCCATAGATCAAAAAAAAAAAAGAAACGATGTAATTCTCATAACTTATATAAAAATTAACTCAAAATGGATTATAAACTTAAACATAAGATGCAAAACTATGAAACTTTTAGAAAAGAAACACAACATACTAAAAATCTTTCAGACCTAGGGAAAGCGTTCTTAGATTTGACACTAAAAGTATGATACAAAAGAGGAAAAAAAATAAATTGGAGCTTATCAAAATTAAAAACTTTTGTTCTGTGGAAGTCTCTATGATGAGGATGAAAAAACAAGCTGCAGACTGAGAGAAAACATTTGCAAACCACACATTTGACAAAGGGCGTGTGTCTAAAATACATCACAAACTCTCAAAACTCAACAGTAGAAAAAGAAACAAGACAGTTAGAAAATGGGCAAAAGACGTGAAGTGACATTTCACTGAAGAGGATATACAGATGGAAAGTAAGTACATGGAAAATGGTTGACATCATTAGCCATTTGGAAAGTGCATATTAAAACCACAATGAAATGTTACTATGCGTCTGTCAGAATGGCTAAAATAAAAAATAGTGATAACCTCAAAAGCTGGTTAGGATGCAAAGAAACTAGATCACTCATACTTTGCTGGTGGGAATGTGAAATGGTACAACTATGCTAGTTTTGACAGTTTCTTACAAAACTAAACAAGTACTTATGAGCCAGCAGTTGTAATTTGGGGCATTTATCCCAGGGAAATGAAAAGTTATGTTCACATTAAAACCTATACATGAATATTCATAGCAGTTTTATTTGTAATAGCTAGACTCCAGAAGACACTCAAACGTTCTTCAATGAGTAAATGGTTAAACAATTGGTGGTGTATCTGTACCATGAAATACTACTCAGCAAAAAAGAGGAACTATTGATACAGCTTCCCTTGAAAGGTGATGTGGCCATGTCACTCCGTTTTGGCCGGTGGGATAAAAATGTATATACCTTTAAAAGAGCAGAAGTATGCCTTTTAACCTTCCTGCTGGCTGGAATGTGAATGGGATGGCTGGAGCTCAAGCTAACATCTTAGACTATGTGGTTTAAGCCCTGTATAGAGGATAGTAGAACCGCAAGATAGAAGAAGACTGGGACCCTGACAATTATGGAACTACCATACCAGCCTGAACTACTTACCCATGGATCTCTTTTATTTGAGAATAAAATAAGCAATACATGTAAATCATCTTTATTTGGGGTTTTCTGTCTTTGCAGATGAATCCAAATTTAGCAGACACAGATGCTAAGAAGGAAGGAACAGAAAGAAGGGTGGTATGACTGGGGGATGATAGCAAGGGCAGAGTTGTATAATATGAAGTCCAAGAGGTAGCTGAGCCAGGGTAAGAGTCGAGTTTTATTCAGAGTATGATGGAAAGCCATTTTGGAAAGCCATGTTTTGAGGAGAGGGCATGATCTGATTTACTTTTTAAAAATTTCCTTTGTTTGCTGAATGTGGCAAGTGCGGAGCATGGCATCTAGTTATAAGGCTGTTGACATATTCTAAGCAAGGGAGACAGAGAGGAGTGGATAGATTTGGGATATTCTTTAGAGACAGGATTAATAGGACTTGTTGCAGGGTTATATTAAAGTGCTAAGTAATAACAAGATAAAAATAAGATAAAATAATAGATTTGGACAAATAAATAGATAGCGATGGAGAAAGAATTCTGTTTTGGCTGTGTTAAGTTTGAATGAGGCCTGTTGGGCCTTCATGCAGAGAAGTCAAGTTGGCAGTCAGATATCTGAGGCTAGAGTTCAGGGAGAGATCACACAGATATTAGGAGCCACTGGCACATGTCTGGGCCTACTCACAGTGGGACCACGTATAGTCAGAAGGAAGAAGGAATCCTAGAGCATAGGCTTGCATAAGAGCAAAATAATAGAGCGTCCCCACGGATAGATGTGGAGGCAAGAGGGGGTGATCAGGGAAGTCTTCCCTCAGAAAGGCCTATGGTGAAACATTAGGGGTGAATGGGGATAAGACAGGCAAATTGGTATGGAGTGATAATGAAAGTATTCTAGGCACAGAGAATAACATGTTTAAGAGCACAAAGGCATTCAAGGGACTGAAAGAAGTTCATTAGTGATGGAGCAAAGGGTAAGGGTAGGGGAAGTAAGGGTGGGAGTAGGGGTGAGGGTGGCTGTTGAGGTTGAAGATAAAGACAGAGGGATGAGCAAGAGTCAGATTTTGGAGGGGATAGTAAGGAATTTGAGCATCGTCCTTAGAGTAATAGGGAGGCATTAAAGTGTTTAAGCAAGGGTACGACTTAATCCACAGTTAAATAAGATAATGGTAAACAGCATGGGCTCTGGAGCCCGACTGCCTGGGTTTAAATTTCAGATCCATCACTTTCTAGTGACAAGACTCTGAGAAGTTACATAGACACTTCATGCCTTTCTTTATTTGTGAAATGAGAATAATGATGATAGAACTTACGGTATAGGATTATTGTGGGGTTTATATGGATGCAAAGTGCATAGTACATGCCCAATAAAGTTAACTACTATGATCAGATTTAAATAATTAGAAAGAAAAGTGAGGCAGCTGTAGCAATATCCAAATGGGAGATAGTAATGGCTGAAATGGGGATGGTGGCAATGGCAAAAGTGAATGCTTCAAAAGATATTGAGAAATGAGCATTAGTACCCCTTTGTGGTTGATTGGATAAGTTTGGGTGCAAAAAAGAAGTCAAGAATGACATTCTGATTTATGACTGAGGCAACTGACAAGAATATCACATTGTTCTCTGAGAAAGGAAACTTAAAGAGTAGGTTTAAAGGAGAAGAGAGTGAGTTCAGTATTAGACATGTTGAATTTGAGGTGCCTGTAAGTTATCAGAATGGAAATGTCCAAAGGTATTGGGATATACCCATCTAGAGTTCAGGAACCTCCAGCTCTGGGCTAGAGTTCCACTTGGATATCATTCAAATGTAGACTTTATATTATGGATGGAAATTGAATTCATGGTAGTAGATAAGACTATCCAAAAAGAAAGTGAGAAGAACTTTGGACCAAACCCACCAGATCTCAGGACATGTTCTTTGATGGATCAGCAGTTTGCAAAACATAAGTAAATATAGTATTGTTTCTTGAAAGCTCAGTTTCACTTGATAAACTTAAGATGCTTTTGTTCTATGATTCAACAAGTATTTACTGGATACCTAAGTTGTACCAGATTACCCCTTCCTTCATGTGCTTACATTCTAGTAGGGATAGACAAAATGATTTGGCACATTATATAGTATGTTAAAAGCTGATACGTACCATGAAGAGAAATAAAGCAAGGAAAGTAGATGGGAATGGCCCATCAGGGCTTAAGGACAGCTCGTAATTTTAAATGAGGCCTTGAAAGTTCTCTCTGGGGCTTGAGTGGGTTATGAGAGTCATGGAACAATCTGTGGAAAGAATGTTCCAGGCAGAGGAAGCAACAAATACAAAGGCTCTACAAAAGTTGCATATCCACAGCGTTGGAGGAACAGCCAGGAGGCAATGTGAGTGGGGAAAAAAAGTATTTAGGGGAAGAAGAGTAAAAGAGGAGGTGAGAAGTGACAAGAAGCCAGATCATGCAGGGCCACATTGACCATTATAAGAATGTTGAGTTATGCTCTGTAAAAATTGGGTGCCATTGGCTGGAGGTGATGGGTGGGGATTGGACCAGAGGACAGACATGATCTGGCATACTTTTAACAAGATTACTCCAGCTACCATATGTAGACTAGAAAGAGTGGGAGTGGAGCGTGAGAGAAAGAAATCCCTGGACCATGCACTTCAGCTCATGGCACACTCTCATCATTGGTCTGTGTAAGGTCACTTTTTATTTGCTTTATTTATTTACACTCCCATTCCCTTTCCCATTCCCCTTTTCCCAACAGGCACACTTTCTAATGTTATGTCCCTGAATGTCTTCCTCCCGTTCTCCCTCCCCTTCTTCTTTCCTTTCTTCTTCAAACATTTATTGTACACTTACTAAGTGACACTAATTGGTGTTCAGTGTCTGAGCTCCAAAGATGAACAAGAAGCCAGCAGTTCAGTGGAGTGACAGGCACATGGTAACACCATAATGCACAGTATGCTTCTATTATGAAGGTTTTACGATGTGCTATAGGAACATAGCAGAAAGAGCCTTTATTTGCTATAGAGAATAGAGTAATGGTGAAGGATGCTTCACAATGAAGACGATGTATTATTAATTTAAAAAATTCTCTCATAGTCTTTTATTTACTATATTGTTATATTCTTAATTTCCTTGGACAACAAATTGTCTAATTATAATTCCTTGAACACGAAATTGTTCTTAATACATTCACATGGTAAAAACGCAGATGGTACAGAAGGAACTCAGGGAAAAGTGTATCCCCTTTTCATCCTAATCTAATAACTCTTCTTTCCAGAGCCAACTGCTCTCATCACCTCTTGTTTACATATACACATAATATCCTCTCCCCTTTTTATTATAGTAGCATTTTCTGCTCTTCATTTCTTTGGAAGTGTTATAGTTTTTCTGGGTCTTAAGAGACAAATCAAGGTTTACTAGGCAGACAAGGGCAAGGTGGGCATTCCATGCAGGGTGAGCAGCACGGGCAGAGGCATGGAGGTAACCGAGATGCTTCATTGTCGAAGAGCTTGGTGTGGAAGAGTGAGTGTAGCTGACCCCGAACAAGGAGGGGTGAGCTGGTTTAGCTCGTTAATCCATGTGTGACTTATATGTGGTCCTTCATATCATCAGTTCTTCCACATCAACGGATTCAGCCAACCATGGGCTGTGTGTGCAGTACTGTAGTATTTGCTGTTGAAAAATGGTCGTTCAAGCTGACGTAGTTCAAGGGTCAACTGTAGTTCTGAGTGGCTAAAGCATGGATTATTAGAGAAAAGACAAGGAAACTCTCTCTAGCTAAATCCAAAGTAGTTGTACAGACCGATAACACAGAAAGTCTAAAGACCCCCCTTGAATAAGGAACTTATCATTTTTTTTAAAAAAATTATTTATTTTATTTTTGGCTGCGTTGGGTCTTCATTGCTGCGTGCGGGCTTTCTCTAGTTGCGGCGACTGGGAGCTACTTTTCATTGCGGTGCGCAGGCTTCTCATTGCGGTGGCTTCTCTTGTTGCAGAACACGGGCTCTAGGCACGCGGGCTTCAGTAATTGTGGCACACGGACTCAGTAGTTGTGGCTCATGGGCTCTAGAGCGCAGGCTCAGTAGTTGTGGCTCACGGACCTAGTTGCTCCACGGCATGTGGGATCTTCCCAGACCAGGGCTGGAACCCGTGTCCCCTGCATTGGCAGGTGGATTCTTAACCATTGCGCCACCAGGGAAGTCCAGAGCTTATCATTTTCTAAAGGTGGAATCTCAAGTCATTGGGAGAAAAGGTGGATTATTCAGTAAGTAATGCTGGGGCAATGGTAAGGCCATTAAATGAAAAGTGTTATATTTTATCCTTTCTTCATATCATATTCTAGGATTATCTCTAAAAGTTTCAAAAATTTAAAAAAATGAAGCCATAATAATAGGACAGCATGAAAAATCTCTTTATAACTTTGGAGTGACAAGGGCCTTGTAAATTGTGACTAAAGCCTTTACACCAGAATAAAAAATTTAGATACATTTATAGAAAAATAATTTTTAAACTTCTGAATGTAAACAAAGCAAAAACAATGAGCAAATCCAGAGAAAAACAACAAAACAGGAAAATAATTTCTTGTCAACCAAATAGCGAATTGCCCTAATATGTAAAGACACTCTACAAATGATTTAAAACTCCATTTTAAATAAAGAGAGTTAAATTGCATTTTATAGAAAAGGAATGGCCCTTGAACATGTGAAAAAATGCACACCCTCACTTAACATAAAAGTAAATTAAAACCACAGCAACATACGATAATTTACCAGAGTACATAATCAAAATTCCAAATTTCTAAAATGCAGAAATTTATTAACATTTTGTTTTCAAGGCTGTGGAGGAACAGGCAATTTTATACATTGCTGACAGCAATATGAAGTGATCATCATCTATGGAAGAAAGTTTGGCACTGTCTGTCAAAGTAACAAATCATATGTACTTTGACCTAGCAATCCCCCTTCTGGGAATTTTTCCTACAGATAAACGTATACATATGTGAAATCACATATGTTCAAGGTTATGTACTGCAGCATTGTTTTCTGTAGCAAAAGACTGGCATCAATTCAAATGTCCACCAATAGGGGACTGGTTAAATTAATCATGGTATATTTATGCAATGGAATAATATGCAATGAAGTTAAAAAAAAAACAACTGGGCAACCTCTCTGTGTATCAATATGGATAGATTTCTGAGATATATGAAGTGAAAAAAAAGCAATATGCTGAACAGTGTGTATAAACCTTTTGTTCCAGGAGAAAGAATATAAATGTATATTCTATCTTGCAAAATATTATTTATACAAAGAATTATGCAAATGAACTATTAAAAATTGTACTCTGGAAGGTTTTGGGAACTGACAAATGGGGACAGTGGTAGAAGCAAGTGCCTTTAAATGGTTTTTTTTGTTGTTGTTGTTGTTTTTTTTTTTTGCAGTACGCGGGCCTCTCACTGCAGTGGCCTCTCCCGTTGCGGAGCGCAGGCTCAGCGGCCATGGCTCACAGGCCCAGGCGCTCCGCGGCATGTGGGATCTTCCCGGACCGGGGCACGAACCTGCGTCCCCTGCATTGGCAGGAGGACTCTCAACCACTGCGCCACCAGGGAAGCCCCTATATGTTTTAATATTTGTTGGTTTTTAAATTATGAAGCTGTATTAATCATCCACAAATTTTTTAAAGAATCTGCCTCTATCTCATTCAACATTTTGATACTTCAGTTATTAGCTTATTTATTCATTTCAGGCACTGGGGTTTTGTATTTGCTTTTTTTTTTCTCCTTTGCCAGTGGTTAACTTTGTAAGCTATGGTCCAGAGTAAAATCACTAAGAGAGCCTCTGCCCATAGCATTTTCCATGCATTGCAATATGGGGAGGATTGGAAATCACAGGAGGAATAGTATTTTTGACATGTTCTCTGTCCTATGGTCAAAGCTTTTAGGTAAACTGATACTTGCTGTGTGTAGAGGAAAGATTCCAGGACATTAAAATGATTGAGTTCTTATTCAAAGTCGACATGCTTTTGCTTTAAAAATGGGTTAAGTATTCCTAGAAGACACATAGAGAAATAACTCTGGAATTGAATTTAAAAAGAGAAAGAGAGAAATACTTGAAGAAAATGAGAAGGGAGAATGAAATGCCAAAATCAGCACCCACATGCAGATAGACAGGGTCTAGGAAAGTCCAAAGAAACTACACACCCAAAAGATAATAGGGGAAGGGAAAGGAGGAAACTCATCTGCAGGGAAATGCAAATGACAAGAGGCTGTTAACACTGATTTATCTGGAGGTCATGACTGAGAAATATCCCAAAGATCCCCAAGGAGCAGACCTGAACCATTAGGGCTGCAATATTGAGATGCCCTCATTTTATAGTCAAGGAAGACAAGCCCTTAAGCTGTGAAGAGAACCATTTAGGATCACACCAAAATCATGTCTGAGACTTCAGCCTACCGTTTTTGTTTTGTTTTGTTTTGTTCTTCACTTGCTTGTTTACTTTCATTTAGTGTCTCTTGCTAATTCTCCATTTTATTTCATTTGGAGGCTTTCATTTTAACATGCGTAATCACCGTCTATGTTTCCAGAAAATAGGAGGAAATTGGGGGCGGGGTGGTGGGGAGAGAGAGAGATTAAATCTTGCAAGTGAAAGTAAAGTGATAACAGCAAATAGTGGACATGAATATGAAATAAATAAACAAAAAATATCATTTGTGCTGAAAGTGGGCCTAGAAAAGCTTGTTCGGGGAATCAAAGGGCAAGAGGTGCATGACCGTGGCTCTGTACCTTTCTCATTCCAAGGCTTTTTTGTAAAATGATTACAAAGCATTTAAAAAAATCATCCTCTTAATTGTCTATAAATCAAAAAGGAAGGAATTGCCCCTTCAGGGTTTTTAGCTGTATAATGTATACTCTGCTACAGGTGTCTTAAAAAAATTCTTCCAAAATATTCCTCAGTAAATTCTTTTCAAGGCAGGTTTTTACCTCCAAATTGTTGTTTATTTATAAATATATAAACAGCAATTTGTTTTTGTTTTGTTTTGTTTTTTGCGGTACGCGGGCCTCTCACTGCTGTGGCCTCTCCCGTTGCGTAGCACAGGCTCCGGACGCGCAGGCTCAGCGGCCACGGCTCACGGGCCCAGCCGCTCTGCGGCATGTGGGATCCCCCCAGACCAGGGCACGAACCCGTATCCCCTGCATCGGCAGGCGGACTCTCAACCACTGCACCACCAGGGAAGCCCAGCAATTTGTTTTTAATAAAGCTTAAGTTTATTCTTCATATACATTTTTCTCTATGGTAGGCTAAGAAGTGTTTGAAATTTTGTTCCAGAAATAGGAGACTGTCACACGAATATGAACTCTTTCCTCCTGACAGTTAATACAAAAATATGTTTTCTATCCCAGTTCCTGGACCCACATCACACAAAGGTTCACATCAAAGATGCTCACAATCTTTAAATGTGATTTAACAATAATATTGAGTCACTAATAACACTGACCAATTCCGAAATAGTTATAACGTAGACCATTCTGTTTATTTTGGCTTAACTCTCAGAAAAAACAAACAAAACAGAAAAGATCCTACTTAATTTGCCATTCAAGAAAATATTTAACATCCTATATTTTCATTCTAAACTAAATAACTTTCAAATATCCTGAAGAATCAGGGGTACTTAAGAGTGATCACTTTTAGGGCTTTAAGGAGGAATTTTCTCCTGCTCCTTCCCTGGAGCTCCTTCTCTGGGATAAGATCAAGCTCTAAAGTAACATGGGAACTGTAAAGAAAGAAACTAAAAACAAAACCCCCAATCTTTTGGAAATGTAGAAAATCAGGTAAATACACTAGTAATTAAAATTCTCATTTTATACTCATATTCTGATTTCAGTCAGTCCTTTCCAAGTTTGTACCATCTACCAATTTTTTTTTAATAAGCTTAAGAGCACATTGATTCTGATAACTGCAGACTGATCTTCCATAAACACTCTTCCTAAGGGGAACTCTAATAAAGGTTGTAGACTTTCATTGTCTCTGATGACATTATAAAATTGCCCTTTTTTTTTTTTTTTTTTTTTTTTTGTGGCACGCGGGCCTCTCATTGTTGTGGCCTCTCCCGTTGCGGAGCACAGGCTCCGGACGCACAGGCTCAGCGGCCATGACTCACGGGCCCAGCCGCTCCGCGGGATGTGGGATCCTCCCAGACCGGGGCGCGAACCCTGTTCCCCTGCATCGGCAGGCGGACGCGCAACCACTGCGCCACCAGGGAAGCCCAAAATTGCCCTTTTTTTAAATCAATAGAAAAACACATAAAACTGGGATCTCCTCTCTGTTGATCTCGTAGGTTCCATTTTTTCTGCTTCCTAAGCTTAACAGCAGCTTCCTAACTCTCTAAGTTAAGTGATGAAGTAAATACTGTATATAAATTATGTACTTATTGAGCCTTAGAAATCTTTTATACTTTCAAGGATTTTTTAAAAAATTTAAAACATGAGCCAGTCTGCTTTAGGAGCTGTCTGGTAAGCAGCTGTTTCTGTGTTTAGCATGTTCCCACAACCTTCATCCACAGCCCTAACTACTTTCCATCTCCCATTCTGAGTACAATGCTTATGACAAGCCTCTAAAAGTCATAACAGTGTTTATTTTGGGGTAGGGCTTCAGTTCTAAAAATTTCTGAGTCGAAGAATAATGCCAGAAAAGGAGTGAAATAAGATAGACCAGGATTTCCAAAGACCTAATTGCTATCATGCCATTAATTCAAGGAGATTTATAATGATAGTTGCCATTTAATGTGAGTCTACTGTAAGCCAAGCATTCTCAAGACATCTAATCTTGGAATAACCCTGTGAAGTTGTATTATTTTTCTATTTTACATTTCAGGCAAATGGGGTTCAGAGAGACTAGGTCAATTCCTCAAAATGATGATAATCATCATCATCATCATCATCATCTAGTGAATATCAGAGTTAGGAATTGAGCTTGCATTTACCAGAGCTCAAACTCCTGCTCGTTCTACTTTTACATTAGCTGTGATCTAAAGCCTAAGGCTCCTTTGATTCTAAAGGGACCTTTTTTGGACTTCCCTGGTGGTGCAGTGGTTAAGAATCTGCCTGCCAGTGCAGGGGACTCGGGTTCTAGCCCTGGTCCGGGAAGATCCCACATGCCGTGGAGCAAGTAAGCCCTTGTGCCACAACTACTGAGCCTGCGCTCTAGAGCCCGGGAGCCACAACTACTGAGCCCGAGTGCCACAGCTACTGAAGCCCGCGCACCCAGAGCCCATGCTCTGCAACAAGAGAAGCCACCCAATGAGAAGCCTGCAAACCGCAAGGAAGAGTAGCCCCCACTCGCCGCAACTAGAGAAAAGCCTGCGTGCAGCAACAAAGACCCAAGGCAGCCAAAAAATAAAAATAAGTAAATTAATTAAATAAAAATAAATAAATTTAAAAAAATAAAATAAAGGGACCTTCTTTGGTCCTGTGGTTCTAGTTTGGTCAACATGGGAATTTCTTTCTTGAATACTTTCAAAAAAAGATGAAATCATATTAGATATACCCTAGTGTCAGTTTACTTTATCTCAGCCCATTAAAATAATTGATATTAGGAATAGAAGGTTAAATCAAAACCATAGTATTATATTAGCTGGAGTGTCATACTTCTCAGTGATTATGTATAAATTGGAGTTCACTCACTCAGCCATCCACCCATCCATTCATCCATCCATCCATCCATCCATTTAACTAATCAAGAACTATTATGGAAAGCCTTGGCCCAACACTCGTACCGGGTGAGGTAACACAGACCTTGGAGCCAGATTTGCTGGGTTTGTACCCCTGCCCCAACATTTAAGTGCTCTATGGCATTCGGCAACTCAGGTAGCATGAATCTCATCAGCACAGAGAGGAAGCTTCACTGAAAACTCACTGCAGAGCAGCGGGGGAAGCCGGATTCCATGACAGCAGCAGCAGGGCTCATGGCAAGAATCACGGCTTGCAGGCCACCCTGGATGGTCTCATCTTCCTGCATTTTGTAGACACTCAGGCTTAGGAGCTGTTTCAAGCACACAACCTTGAGAGAGTAAGGTGTTCTTGAAACTCTCTATACCGAATCTGTGACTGAACCCAGTGAAAACCTCTATATAAACGTTTAAGATTCTGGCAGCACATGCGGAGACCTACTGTTTTAGCCACCAGCTGTTGGAGACAGCTTCGTAGACAAATTGCTACCAAGTCAGCCTGTTCTAGCTGAACAGCTATTGTAGACCCTCATAATCTGACTTCATAATGGAGACTGCCACATTCACTGTCGTGCAGCTAACAGAGTCTTGGTGCTCCGGCCGGCTGTCAGGCCTGAGCCTCTGAGGTGGGAGAGCTGAGTTCAGGACATTGGACTACCAGAGACCTCCCGGCTCCACGTAATATCAATCGGCAAGAGCTCTCCCAGAGATTTCCATCTCAACGTTAAGACCCAGCTCCGCTCAACGACCAGCAAGCTACAATGCTGGACACCCTATGCCAAACAACTAGCAAGACAGGACAACAAGCCCACCCATTAGCGGAGAGGCTGCCTATAATCATAATATTGTAGACCCTCATAATCTGACTTCATAATGGAGACTGCCACATTCACTGTCGTGCAGCTAACAGAGTCTTGGTGCTCCGGCCGGCTGTCAGGCCTGAGCCTCTGAGGTGGGAGAGCTGAGTTCAGGACATTGGACTACCAGAGACCTCCCGGCTCCACGTAATATCAATCGGCAAGAGCTCTCCCAGAGATTTCCATCTCAACGTTAAGACCCAGCTCCGCTCAACGACCAGCAAGCTACAATGCTGGACACCCTATGCCAAACAACTAGCAAGACAGGACAACAAGCCCACCCATTAGCGGAGAGGCTGCCTATAATCATAATAAGTTCACAGACACCCCAAAACACACCACCAGATGCGGTCTTGCCCACCAGAAAGAAAATATCCAGCCTCATCCACCAGAACACAGGCACCAGTCCCCGCCACCAGGAGACCTACACAACCCACTGAACCAACCTTACCCACTGGGGGAAGACAACAACAAAAAAAGGAAACTGTGAACCTGCAGCCTGCGAAAAGGAGACCCCAAACACAGTAAGTTAAGCAAAATGAGAAGACAGAGAAGTAAGCAGCAGATGAAGGAGCAAGGTAAAAACCCACCAGACCTAACAAATGAAGAGGAACTAGGCAGTCTACCTGAAAAAGAATTCAGAATAATGACAGGAAAGATGATCCAAAATCTTGGGAATAGAATGGAGAAGATACAAGAAGCATTCAACAAGGACCTAGAAGAACTAAAGAGCAAACAAACGATGAACAAGACAATAGATGAAATTAAAAATTCTCTACAAGGAATCAATAGCAGAATAACTGACTCAGAAGAACGGATAAGTGACCTGGAAGATAACATAGAAATAACTACCGCAGAGCAGAATAAAGAAAAAACAATGAAAAGAATTGAGGACAGTCTCAGAGACGTCTGGGACACCATTAATCACACCAACATTTGAATTATAGGGGTCCAAGAAGAAGAAGAGAAAAAGAAAGGGACTGAGAAAATATTTGAAGAGATTATAGTTGAAAACTTCCCTAATATGGGAAAGGAAATAGTCAATCAAGTCCAGGAAGCACAGAGAGTCCCATACAGGATAAATCCAAGGAGAAACAC
>NC_041218.1:75753012-75754006 GCF_002837175.3 Physeter macrocephalus
AGGGGATGGAAAAAGATATTCCATGCAAATGGAAATCAAAAGAAAGCTGGAGTACCAATTCTCATATCAGACAAAATAGACTTTAGAATAAAGACTGTTATAAGAGACAAAGAAGGACACTACATAATGATCAAGGGATCAATCCAAGAAGAAGATATAACCATTGTAAATATTTATGCACCCAACATACGAGCACCTCAATACATAAGGCAAATGCTAACAGACATAAAAGGAGAAACCGACAGTAACACAATTGTAGTAGGGGACTTGAACAACCCCACTTTCACCAATGGACAGATCATCCAAAATGAAAATAAATAAGGAAACACAAGCTTTAAATGATCCATTAAACAAGATGGACTTAAAAGATATTTCTAGGACAGACCATCCAAAAACAACAGAATACACTTACTTCTCAAGTGCTCTTGGAACATTCTCCAGGATAGATCGTATCTTGGGTCACAAATCAAGCCTTGGTATATTTAAGAAAATTTAAAGTGTGTCACCTATCTTTTCCGACCACAACGCTGTGACACTAGATATCAATTACAGGAAAAAAACTGTAAGAAATACAAACACATGGAGGCTAAACAGTCACTACTAAATAACCAAGAGATCACTGAAGAAATCAAAGAGGAAATCAAAAAATACCTAGAAAGAAATGACAATGAAAGCACGATGGCCCAAAACCTATGGGATGCAACAAAAGCAGTTCTAAGAGGGAAGTTCATAACAATACAGTCCTAACTCAAGAAACAAGAAAAATCTCAAGTAAACAACCTACCCTTACACCTAAAGCAATTAGAGAAAGAAGAACAAAAAACCCCAAAGTTAGGAGAAGGAAAGAATTCATAAAAATCAGATCAGAAATACATGAAAAAGAAATGAAGGAAATGATAGTAAAGATCAATAAAACTAAAAGCTGGTTCTCTGAGAAGATAAACAAAATTGATAAACCATTAGCCAGACTCATCAAGAAAAAAAGGGAGAAGAC
>NC_041218.1:75754401-75755728 GCF_002837175.3 Physeter macrocephalus
ATTAAAAATCTTCCAACAAACAAAAGCCCAGGACCAGATGGCTTCACAGACGAATTCTATCAAACATTTAGAGAAGAGGTAACAACTATCCTTCTCAAACTCTTCCAAAATATAGCAGAGGGAGGAAAACTCCCAAACTCATCCTATGAGGCCGCCAGCACCCTGATACCAAAACCAGGCAAGGATGTTACAAAAAAAGAAAACCACAGGCCAATATCACTGATGAACATAGATGTGAAAATCCTCAACAAAATACTAGCAAACAGAATCCAGCAGCACATTAAAAGGATCATACTCCATGATCAAGTGGGGTTTATCCCAGGAATGCAAGGATTCTTCAATATATGCAAATCAATCAGTGTGATACACCATATTAACAAACTGAAGGATAAAAACCATATGATCCTCTCAATAGATGCAGAAAAAGCTTTCGACAAAATTCAACACCCATTTATGATAAAAACTCTCCAGAATGTAGGCATAGAGTGAACTTACCTCAGCATGATAAAGGCCACATATGACAATCCCTCAGCCAACGTCGTTCTCAATGGTGAAAAACTGAAACGATTTCCACTAAGATCAGGAGCAAGACAAGGTTGCCCACTCTCACCACTATTATTCAACATAGTTTTGGAAGTCCTAGCCACAACAATCAGAGAAGAAAAAGAAATAAAGGCAATCTAAATCAGAAAGGAAGAAGTAAAACTGTCACTGTTTGCAGATAACATAGTACTGTACATAGAGAATCCTAAAGATGCTACCAGAAAACTACTGGAGCTAATCAATGAATTTGGTAAAGTAGCAGGATACAAAGTTAATGCACAGAAATCTCTTGCATTCCTATACACTAATGATGAAAAATCTCAAAGAGAAATTAAGGAAACACTCCCATTTACCATTGCAACAAAAAGAATAAAATCCTTAGGAATAAACCTACCTAAGGAGACAAAAGACCTGTATGCAGAAAACTATAAGACACTGATGAAAGAAATTAAAGATAATACAAACAGATGGAGAGATATACCATGTTCTTGGACTGGAAGAATCAACATTGTGAAAATGACTATACTACCCAAAGCAATCTACAGATTCCGTGCAATCCTGATCAAACTACCAATGGCATTTTTCACAGAACTAGAATAAAAAATTTAACAATCTTTATGGAAACACAAAAGACTCTGAATAGCCAAAGCAATCTTGAGAAAGAAAAACGGAACTGGAGGAATCAGGCTCCCTGACTTCAGACTATACTACAAAGCTACAGTAATCAAGACAGTATGGTACTGGCACAAAAAC
Organism: Physeter macrocephalus; assembly: GCF_002837175.3. Taxonomy (NCBI): domain Eukaryota; kingdom Metazoa; phylum Chordata; class Mammalia; order Artiodactyla; family Physeteridae; genus Physeter; species Physeter macrocephalus. Next base: position 75,755,698 of record NC_041218.1, read on the forward strand.
AGAAATATAGATCAATGGAACAGGATAGAAA
>NC_041218.1:75756547-75772426 GCF_002837175.3 Physeter macrocephalus
TGGGAGGGAGGGAGATGCAAGAGGGAAGAGATATGGGAACATATGTATATGTATAACTGATTCACTTTGTTGTAAAGGAGAAACTAACCCACTATTGTAAAACAGTTATACTCCAATAAAGATGTTAAAAAAAAAAAAGAATGAAATTAGACCACTCCCTAACACCATACACAAAAAGAAACTCCAAATGTATTAAAGACCTAAATGTAAGACCGGACACTGTAAAAGTCTTAGAGGAAAACATAGGCAGAACACTCTATGACATAAATCACAGGAAAATCCTTTTTGACCCACTCCCTAGAGAAATGGAAATAAAAACAAAAATAAACAAATGGGACCTAATGAAACTTAAAAGCTTTTGTACAACAAAGGAAAACATAAACAATATGAAAAGACAACCCTCAGAATGGGAGAAAATATTTGCAAACGAAGCTACTGACAAAGGAGTAATCTCCAAAATATACAAGCATCTCATGCAGCTCAATATCAAAAAACCAAACAACCCAATGCAAAAATGGGCAGAAGACCTAAATAGACATATCTCCAAAGAAGACAGACTGCCAACATACATATGAAAGGATGCTCAACATCACTAATCATTAGAGAAATGCAAATCAAAACTACGATGAGGTATCACCTCATACGGGTCAGAATGGCCATCATCAGAAAATCTACAAACAATAAATGCTGGAGGCAGTGTGGAGAAAGGGAGCCCTCTTGCACTGTTGGTGGGAATGTAAATTGATACAGCCACCATGGAGGACAGTATGGAGGTTCCTTAAAAAACTAAAAATAGAACTACCATATGACCCAGCACTCCCACTACCTGGTACCCTGAGAAAACCATAATTCAAAAAGAGTCATGTACCACAATGTTTATTGAAGCACTATTTACAATAGTCAGGACATAGAAACAACCTAAGTGTCCACTGATAGATGAATGGATAAAGAAGATGTGACACATATATACAATGGAATATTAGTCAGCCGTAAAGAGAAGCAAAATTGAGTTATTTGTGTTGAGGTGGATGGACCTAGGGACTGTCATACAGAGTGAAGTAAGTCAGAAAGAGAAAAACAAATACCGTATGTTAACACATATAAACAAATACCATATGCTAACACATATTTATGGAATCAAAAAAAAAAAGGTTCTGAAGAACCTAGGTGTAGGACAGGAATAGAGACATAGACATAGTGAATGGACTTGACATGGGGAGGGGGAAGGGTTAGCTGAGATGGAGTGAGAGAGTGGCATTGACATATATACACTACCAAATGTCAAATAGATAGCTAGTGAGAAGAGCCACATAGCAGGGAGATCTGTTCGGTGCTTTGTGACCACCTAGAGGGGTGGGATAGGGAGGGTGGGAGGGAGAAGCAAGAGGGAGGGGATATGGACATATATGTGTACATATAGCTTATTCACTTTGCTATACAGCAGCAACTAACACAACAACGTAAAGCAATTATACTCCAATAAAGATATTTTAAAAAATAGAAAAGAACTATTATGGATCAGTTGCTGTTCTAGTCACTGATCAGAGCTTTCTTTTGCTCTCAGAGATTATATTCTAGATCACTACTGTCCAATAAAACGTTTTGTGTGATGAAAATGTTCTGTATCTGTGTTTTTGAGACCAACTGAGGAATGGAATTTGATTTAATTTTATTTTAAAATTTTATGTTTTATTTAATTTTCATTAATTTAAACTTAAATTACCAAATGTGGCTAGTGGTTATGGTATTGGTCATCACAGTTCTTGAAGATCTGAGGAGGTGGGGATGCAGAAAATAAACAAATAAGCAAATTATTTTTATTTGGATGAGTGCTATGGATAAAAAGCAGGGTGATATGGTGGAGGTTGGAGGAGTGGCAACATTAATTAGGATTGTCAGGGAAGTTTTCTTTGAATAAGTTCCATTTAAACTGATTCTTGAGTGAGGATAAGGAACCAGACATGCCAACAATAGGGGAAGGGCATTCTAGACTGAAAGAAGCAAGTAAAAAAAACCCTGCAGAGAGAAAGATTTTGGTGTGTTCAAGTTACAGTAAGCAGATCAATGTTAGTTAGATCATGGTGAACAAAGAGCTAGTGACATGCAATGATGTTGGGAGGTAGGAGGGGCCAGATAATGTGGAGTTTCATAGATTGTAGTAAAGAATATGGATTTTATTCTAAATGAAATCCAAATTTACAGATAATATTAAAAAAATTAAATCATCCTATAAAATATTTATGTGCAATATTGAATTATTAAAGAGGAAATGGGTGATATTTTGGAGCTTTATTATTTGTAAGAGCTTTTTCTACAGTTTAATTCAAAATGAACCCCATGTTAAAGAACTGCTGGTGGTTATGAAATTGTCTTAAAGATTCAGAGTCATGTCCTCAAGATATTGTAATTACCGACGGCAATCTACTTACATAGAATATCCAAAAGAAGAGTAATAGAATCGAGGCATTTCATTTTTTAAAAAAATTTATTTATTTTTGGCTGCATTGGGTCTTTGTTGCTGCACGCAGCTTTCTCTAGTTGCGTCAAGCGGGGGGCTACTCTTCGTTGTCCAGCTCGGGCTCTAGGTGCACGGGCTTCAGTACTTGTGGCTTGTGGCTCTAGAGCACAGGCTCAGTAATTGTGGCGCATGGGCTTAGTTGCTCCGCGGCATGTGGGATCTTCCCGGACCAGGGCTCAAACCTGTGTCCCCTACATTGGCAGGCGGATTCTTAACCACTGCGCCACCAGGGAAGCCCGGCATTTCATTTTTAATCTTTGGTGAAGTTAATTTTTAATATCTCTCAGGGCTAAACTGCACAATTATGAAACGCAGATTTGAAAACTCTTTTCTAGTTGTGGCATGATTTGTCATCAGCTGGAAACATGACATTTAAACATTTGGTCTATAGCCAGTTTCCAGTGGATAAGTCATCACATCAGAAAAACATATTATAAAAATAATAAACTCAAGTCATAGCAGAGACTCCTAGAAGACCTTATCAGTCCTGAAAACAGTTCTTTACCTGAGACTGGATTTTAAAGATATTATTCTTGAATTTACCAGAAGATCTGAGCTACTGATACTACTAATTCAATATAGGGCCTTTTAGGAGTCACATCTCCACTTGGGCCAGCACAGGGAGAAGGTGCCAGCAGTACCCTAGTCAGCATAGAAACTACATTACTTACAGTAGTTCTCTTGCCAGATAAATCATAATTCATGATTCTGAATTCAACCAATATCAGTATTGGTTGAAAAGAATGTAACAAAATTGTGTCATAAAATGGTTGGGAAAACTGCTAAAAATGTTACTAAAATAAGCAAATCGCTAAATTATGTAGACAATACAAACAGATTATTATAGCCCTACACCCTGTCTTTATTGTGGAATTTGAAGTCACTGGCTTCTATTTACATCTCTTTCAAATACAGACTTTTAAGATTTACAAAGCCATATTTTTAAATGATGTGAACTTTTCAATATTCATAGGGTATTAAATGTTATTTTGCTTTATCATTTAAAAAATACAAATAAATTGTAAAACTAAACTGTCAAAGAAAACTGAACTGTCAAGTTCATATTTAGGACTTTTGTTATAATAGACAGTCAGTTAGTACTTAAGGTGTAAAGAGGGAGAGAGAAAGAGAGAGAGAAATCCCATTTCATTCTTAACCAAATTAATTTGTGCTTATGAAGATGTCAAACCTTCATTTTACCCAGTAAAACATTTTTGGTGTGGTAATGATGTTCCCCCTAGTGTATTTACATAAAACTAAAATGATAAAAAAAATCCTGCTTTGTAACTAAATGTGGACCTGTAATTGTTTTAAACCTTTAAGCAAGGCAGAGGCATGGTCTTAGTCTTAAATTTAGAATAAATTGAAAAAAATACATTGATGTTCTTTGTTTCAAACACATTTTGGAACACAGCAGACCACATCCAACCTAGTTAAATTATCTGAATGGATTTTGGGGGAAGAGAAAGGAGTCTGTTCGTTTTAATATACCTTCAGAAATATTTTACTTCTTGATGATGACAGCAGCTCTTGCTGACAACTATTAATACATTATAAACACCCCATCAGAGTTATATAAAAACATGTCAGTTTTAAAGAGAACATCTTTGACAGCAAATTTTCTGATTGTGAAACAGCTGTGCCTTCAGTACAATGCATTAAGTAGTTTATTCCTTTTAGATAGTTAAATTGTGCATGAAATGTTGCTGGCGCAAGGGCTCCAAATCTGGCCTGATTAGCGAACATCTGTTACATTGGAAAAATTCATGTCTACCCTAATTAGCTGTCAGGCTGATGTACATCAGGCCTGATGGTGAGGGATCCTGTGCTGTTTAAGTCAAACCAGGTTCTTCTCCTCTCCCGTCACCTGCCCTTTCAAATGTCTTCCTCTCGTGTGTTGCTGCAATTAGAGATGGTTGGACATACAATGGAGCAGGCTACGGTCAGTTATAGTCCCATCTGTGCAATATTTTTATTCCCACCGAACTTGGGAGCTGAGACATAAAGTAGTTCAGTAGCAGTGAGGCTGTTAGACCTGTTAGGTCTATGACATTTGATAATCCTGGCCCCAAGATCTTCATTTGAAAGACTCGTAGAATCCTGAGGTCACCATCTGTGGTGACTGAAGGTAATCTGTAGCTTCTGAAGAATTGATCTTTGTTTTGTTTGTTTTGAATAGGGGAAGCTCTCAGCTGATTTTGCAGAAGTGACATATACTGTATGATCAGGTACGAAAAAGGAACAAAAGAAAAAGGAGCAGAGTGTTCTGAAAGTGGGATTTTCATAGCTGAATATGTTGTGGCTATAGACAGCTATAGGAGGCAATTGAAAACAAAAGATCTGATTTTATCAGGTTTATTAGGCCATTGTACACAGGGTTTTCCAATGTCAGTAAAAACTTTCATTGACCTGTAGGTGAGCACAAATCATAACTTCTTGCTTGAGCTCACAGTAAACTGGAAAATGCAGTTTGAAGTGTTCTTGAGCTGGTAAAATCCTCATTTGCTCTGTTACAGCCGTTTATATGAGCTGCATTGCCTGGGGCCAAGTTCAGATTCAACCTGAAAGATTAAGAATATATAAGATTACAACATCAGATTTTATTAGAATGTGGTTTGACCTAAGAAGAATGAGAAATCAGCCCTCTTCTGACTTAGCATCATCCTTTCAAGATAATTCAACTACAGGATTATTATTATTCCCAAGCATACGTGAGGTGTAATTACAATGTATGATAAAATTCAGTAATTGAGGACATGCTTTATTAAATGCTTGATGCATGAAGTTATAAATGGGGAAACTTATTTACCCAGAGCATTCAGGATTTTTAGATGAACTCACACAGGATCACATGTAGAATTCTGAATGTTTTTGTTATAGAACTCTAGCCAAACTGGACTTGAATTTTCTGATCTAAGTGGGCTTCCTCCCTCCCTTCCTTTCCTTTCCTTCTTCCTTCTTTCTTATGATCTTTCTTTCACCTTGAAATACTTTCCCTATCCATCCAAAGCTTACCTAATAAAGCCTTTAAGTACGGTCTCAAACACCAACTTTTCTATAACACTATCAACCTAGTTTAAAGGAAAGAGCAAAACTTAGTGAAATTACTATGCTTTATACTTTATACTTACTTGTATCATCTACCTCTTCTCAACGACTGACATTTTGCATTTCTTTTATGGTACTTGCCATTTCTAATCTTTTATTTAGATATTTGTATACCGCAGAGTACCTCTGATCTCTTATACTAGACTATAAGCTCCTTGGAGACAGGCAATTAATTATTTATGCACCCCATAAAGTATAGTTCATAATAGGTGCTCAGTTAATGTTTTTTGAATGAATATAATTTGGCTCAGATTGGAAATATTCAAAAGCAGTGATAGGTTTCTGGGTGAAAGCGTGCACTGGAACTAAGCTCTGTGAACCCTGAGGACTCACTGGTATTTCCAGCTGCCGGGAGACAGCCACCACAGGCCAGCCTGGAGCTGAGAGAGGCTGGTGTCAGAGACTTAAGGCGTCTTGTAGGTATGGGATGATACTGGAAACATCTACCAGCATTCCACTAAAGTGAGGAATGGACAAACTCCTTCTAATAGAGCCACCCAGACTTCCTAAAGCATTCAGAATTGTGATCCCAGGAGGACACTGTGAATCCTGCTGCTCTTGGGCTGGTCCCAGCTTGTACAGGATTTGGATTTGGGTTGCCGTCCTGCTTGGAGGTTCAGAGATGCTCTGGAACAGCCTGGGCTTCAAGTCTGACTTCCTTTGTCCCCTTCTGCTTTCCAGTGACATTCTCTAGAGTTTTCCACACTGGTGTGTAGGTTTATCAAGAGCCAAGAGTATAGGAAATACTATAAGAACAGAAATTTTATGCTTAATTTTGTAGTTTTTGGAGAAAGTAAACAATGTACATTTTTAAACATATGCCAAGCTTTTGGAATTTTGTTCATTCTATTTTGAAAACTACTTCGTAGTAAATCACCAAAAGACAAAGAATTGCAATGTGATTTCACTGACTTGATAAGTACCTTTTGAGTAATTTCTTTTCTTTTTGAAAAAAGACGTATTAAAAGTTTCTTGAATTTTATTGCACATTAAAAAAATTTTAATACAGGGTACATTGCTCATTTGAATATAGCAACTACTTTCCATTTTTGCCCATGGGTACACTATCTGCACTTGAAATGCATAGAAAAAAACACTAAAATGGAGGCCCTTGGATGCTTACCAGGTTAGATTCTCAACCATTATCATCATCATCATCATCACACACCCAAAAATCAACAAGCACAATCATAATACCTGATGATCTTTATTTAAACCTCTAGTATAGGCCACTTCCCATGCAATATTCTTACTGCTCACAGGCTCTGTAAGATTTATTATCTCCACTTTACAGATGACAAAATTTAGACTCAGAGAGATTATGTGATTTGCCTAAGGCTACACAGCTAGTAAATAACAGAGCCGAAATTCAACTCATACCTGACCTCAAAGTAGTCAGTTTCCTTGAGTAACTGCCACTTGAGGAAATCTCTTTTCATGTTTTAAACCCTTATTATTTTATTTATAAATATTATTAATTAATTGTCTTTTTAAACTACTTTGAAGACTAAGAATATTTATTTGGATAAATGACATTGTTTCCCAAAAGGGCTATGGTTTTTATGCATCTTGCTTGCTTGATGGTGGCAAGTCCAATGGAGTAGTTTTACAAGAATTTACATGGTATTTTATTCATGCTGTTACATTTGATTGGGCAAGTCTAATCAATGTATATATGTAGTTCAACCCAACCTAGTAAAGATTCTGAAACCTCCTCTTTGGGAAATTTTATCTTTTAAATTAAAGTCTCTGAGGCCTGGATTCCAGTAAATGCTAATCTTTCTATGAGACAGACCATGAGGACTATAATAGGAGACTTTGAAATAGTTTTGATGATTCTGACACACTCTATGGTCATACGGTTGCTGTGTGTGTTTTTGACTAACTTGATAAATAAAATCAAAGGCTTTTTCTGCAGTTAATAAAGAGTGATACAACAGCAATATTTACTATGCACTATGCCAGCAACTAAATTAACCAGTAATAATTGTTTTCGGTGGTACCAATCAACAGCTGAGAAAAAAACCCACAGGTCATTACATTTATCAAAATTAACGATAGTTTCTCCCCACCCTCCTGTATACCACTCCCTTGATCACGCTGCATTTCACATACACATACACACACACACACACACACACACACACACACACACACAGGAAAAAATAACTAATTCTTCCCAACGTTTGTTTCTCTGGAAGCAGTCTTACAAACTTTTGAGTATTTTGTATTGGTGAGATAGCAAATGTCTTATTGCTATTCCAAGCCTGTAATTTACTCTGGAGACTGCTGATGCCATCCTTTCATAGAATCATCCCTGTCATGTTGCAGATGGCAACAGAAGGTCACTCCCTTCCTGGAGTGACTTATTCTCCAAGTCTGTCAGAGAATAGATACCAAATGCATGCATTCCTTCAGAAAATGGTTGCATTCAGGCCACCTAAAACCAGGTAGGGAATCATTACCTCCTTCTGCAAGCTTCACTTTGCAGAAAATGTAAACCTTTTAAGAGGATTGTGCAGCTCCTATGGAGGCTGACCCCTCAACTTTCAGCTGAGCAATGGATGGCATCCGGAAGAGCTAGCATGGCCATCATTGGGCCCCAGTCCTCTGGACAGTGTCTCGGTGTCTGGGGATGGCCTTCATTGGACAGCATGGATGATAGCCCTGAAGACTCTGTCAGTGGAGTACTCCATGCTGATGTTGATTAAGATGACCATAACAAGAGGCAGCTGATAAAACTTTTCCCTGGAGTTGACACTGTTGCTTAGTACAGAGTAGTAGGGAGTAAGGTACTCGGGACAGGTCAGGGCGTGGCGGGGAAGTAACTCTTGACAAAATGAAATGCCTCATTAGTGATGACTTGAGGGGTCATCTGGGGGAAGAATCCCAGAGTCATGTGTCACCACAATGTATTAGGTCCATAGTTATGGACACATCTGGGTTCTACAGGCCAAGTCTCAATTTCTGTTTAAGAAATGATTTTCTACAGACCTAAGAGTAAAAGATGAGCCTTGCTGTGCAGTAAAAGCTGATAGGGGATGGGGTGGCTGTTATCACAATGGATCTTTTCACTAAATTCATAATAAAATTGTTTACTCTTAACTTTGAGCATATCACGTACATGTTTGTCTGATACTCTTCTTTCTTCACTGCTGTGGAAATTATGGTGTCTAAACCCAAGCAAGGCAGGAATGTTCATGAGCAGAGAAATCCAACTTTGTTCTTAAGCCTAAATGATCAGTCAATTCACTCAAAACTAAAAGATGGGCCCTCTGTAGACACAGCCCTAAAATAGCTCTCACAGTCAGCCAATATAGAGATGAAAATTAAACTTAGATTTTCTGACACTCCACTCTTGTTTTCTCACCACTAGATCCTCCCAGTTCACTGAGAAATCATTAGGTTTACACTATAAGCCAATTCTCCTCGAAGCCTGACAAATTTATAGCTTCTCAAAACATGGACGCCAAAGCAGAAGTTATCAATTATTGTCAAGGTGTCTAACTTTTAGCTGGGAATACATTGATATAGAGATATGTGATGGCATCTGTAATTCCAGCCAGTCCTCAAGGGAATATCCACGGATGCTTTTTTGGAGCCATCTCTAAGATAATAAAATAGGCTCTGGTCAGACACACTGTACCTCATACAGTATAAAAGCTTTCGACATGAATCTGGAACATGATTTACATTTGAAAGCACCAGATCAATATTTGAGGACGGATTATTTTTTATCAACTCGGCTCTAATTCTCTGAAATATAAAGTTATTTTTTAAACGTCAAGACCAACTACACCCACACTGGCATGGAATGGCTTTGTCGAAAAAGTTGGAAAAAAATTAAACGTAAATTTTGTGTTGACATAATCCAGGTTAAGTCTAAAAAAGAAAAATACTTACTTTTGTAAAATGAGAGGCTATTTTATCACTCAGAGAATGTCACATCAATTGTAAAGCCATCAGCCCCAAGGTTTGGTGGTGATTGCTTCATATTTACTGTTAGTCCGGCAATGGGGATGGTACTTCTACAGTCTTTGGACAGACTAGTGAGTGTGACATTTAAAGTGTTGATTTTTGCAGCACTTATGTTAATTGTTGTAATTTTCCTGATGAACCACCATTCTGGTTTCCTGATGCAGCCAAGATAGTTTTACATTTTCTATGCAGGGCCTCTTTGCCATTTGGTCTGTGTAGTGTCAGCTTCGAGTGCTACTGAAAGCAGACAAAATTGCAAGCAAATTGCATCAGATTGCCAACATTGTGAAAAGGTAAATTGCTTGCAAATCTATTTAAACCACTGCCCTATTTTCATCAGCTTCAGTACTTGGTATTCATGATTGCTTAATTGGCGACCTTTCCTATTGTGTAGTGCTTTATGGTGTAATGGAAAGCGATCTTTACCAAACCAATTACCCTTTTTTTCTCAGCACTACATTATTGCTGTGATTGCAACTGCCAGTCCTTTGTAAATGAACTTTCTGATTTCAATGATGTTTTTAAAATGTAAGATAGAAAAAAGTGGCATTCATATTGTGCGATGTTCTATTTTGAAGCCTCTTTGTAGCCACTATTGTCTGGGAAAATGGACTGAAGGGTTACACAGTACCTACAAATATCCATGTAACTATTATTAATATTATTATAATGTCCTCCTTTGTACTGCAGCTCAATTAGGAAAGGATAGGAGAAATATTTTGTCACCCTGTCAAGTGCACAGGAAGTGCATTTGAGGCTTCTTTTTTGACACATACATTATCTCTAGTAATAAGAGGAGATTTTTTTATAAGGAGTGGTGATGAAGATATAAAATCAATTTAAATAAAATTTACATTGCTAGTTTTGTGGCTACTCAGCATTTAAAAAGGAACCTTAAAGGATGCAAATAGTAAGACTTGGAATAAAAGCTTACTTTTATAAGAGAAAGTTATGAGCAAGCTGAGAAATAGTGAATTTTTATGATCTCAGGTTCTGAATATAGATGACAAAACACAGCAAAGCATGACTATGTTACTAGTTCAGAGCTAAAACTATGTATAATACAGATATATAGCCTGGATTGTAACAGAACTAAGAAGGCCTCTTTTTAAAAATTCTCTTAAGATATATTCTGTAAAGTTAGCATCCACATGAATTCTATAAAAATGAGGCATAGAACGGTACTGAGTCCTGTTTATGTATTTTTATGTGATTTAGAAAATTATATCATTACTCATAAGTGTATGTGCAGAAAGGGAGCTACAAGTAATTTAGTCATTCCCTAATACAGTAAGTGGAAATGGATGCATCATTCTACCCCCTACAGTTAGAAACTCTATTGTATGAGGGACATTTTGCAAAGATTTCTTTTACTCTCTCCTCTCATTTAATTAGGAAAAAAATGGAGTTTAGACAAGGCTTGCCAAGGATAATCAGGTGATTGTTGATTTTAGTACCTTTGATGTAATGTAATGATTTATTTACAGCACGGCATCTTATTCTTTGAAAGCAAAGAAATGTGTTTATTATCTGCTGCTTATGAAAGTGTTCATAACAACCAATTTCACTGTGATATTGAGGTCTAATACAGTTATTATTTTGTGTAGGCAACATATATTCTTTTGGAACAATTAGACCCATGATTCAGTTTCCAAACTTTGAGTGTCCTGCTAATTGGGAGCAAGACCCAGAAAAACTCTTACCTTGAGGAGGGACCTTATTAAAAAACTCTTGTGGAAAGACTTTTAAGACAATTTTATTTTCATTGTTAGGGGAGAAACATAGAGTAGCACAGACGTTACTATAAGAGGTTGGTTGTGAATGATCATTCTCCTCATTCTTCTTTCTAGACCAGTACTGAGTCCTGTGATGGTGAAATGGATAACAACAACAACAGCTAACAGAGCCCAGGCTTGTGATGTGCCAGGCTCTGTGCTAAGCCCTTTAACTGACTCATCTCATTTTAACCCTCCCAGCAATCCTATCGGGAAGGTACTATTATTATTCCCATTTTATAGATGAGGCAACTGAGGCTGAGGAGATTCAGAGGCTGACACAGGACATGCAGGTCATAAGTGATGCATCTGGGATAGGAACCTGGGCAGTATGGCTCTAGAGCCTGTGTTCTACTGCCTGAAGAGTTTAGTTTCCCAGTTTCTAATTTTTCTTTCTTGAACTAAGGAAGGAAAGGGTCTTGGCTTACATAGAATCTAAATATCTGATTTTCCAGAATATTTAAAGTAGTTATTGAGGAAATAGATAGAGTGTACCCAGAAGTCATTTAATCTTTCCCTCTTTTCACCTCTTTGTACGTGGTACAGATTTGGCACTGATATTCATGTTTTACATGCAAAACTCTAAGAAACGCAGATGTTCAGATTCAGCTTCTGCGTGCAAAAGAATTCTTATGCATGCCAGCGCTCACAAAGGGTCCTGCAACTATTTCTCCTTCTCCTCCTTCTTCTTCCTTTGGAAAGAGGGACCTGAATACTGTAGAATTAGTAAATATCCAGCCAGTCCATCTTATCACCTCTGTTAAATAATGTACGCTAGAATTATTGTTGGAGTTTGTTTGTTGATGTTTGCAAGTACCTCATTTTAGTCCAGAGCTCTTTCAGAGTAATTGCAGTAAGAATAATTAACAGATTTCTTCCTGTAATGAGTAGGGTTGGTGGAGCTGGGGGGTGGTGCTGGAATGAGGTTGGGGAAATGGGAGTTGTTTCCACTTCAAGTAATCTGCAAGTAAATTATAGCATGAAGGAAATGTTCTTTGAGATTGTACATGAGACATTTGTCAAATTGATGTAAGCAGAAACCTAGGTGTTTTCTTGTTTAATATTCCAATCCTTACTCTGCCATGGGCAGCTAGTGGGAGCCTTGTGCATATTCTCTAATCTTTTAAATGGCATGTAACCACACGTTCTCTCCCAAAGGATCATATATTAGGCTCAGTGATCAAAATGTTGGGGAAACTTGGAAAAAAGCAGGAAGCTGGAGAGCACTCGATCTATATCTTCCCCTTTACACAGACTCATATACCAATTTCTGGATTTACCACAAAGATTAATACAGGGTTGAAGGGTTGGTAAGGGGGCGGGGAATATTAACTTAGAAAAGGATCATTTATGTAAGAATTTATGACATCTTTATTTAATAAATATCCTGAGTAGATTTAATACCTTATTTCATTTATGAACAAAAAATAGTGAAATGTTTTCAGTTTGCTCACAGTTGTAGGAATGTATCTCTTGTGTTGTGCCCCTCGGTGCTGCACTACTGCTGCAACTCCTTGCACTCTTGCAGGGCATGAATCTGTGAGGATCATCTGTTTTCTCTCATCACATGTTCCTTCGTAACAAACAGCATCCATTTACTCCAAACAAGAATAAGGAATAAGCTAGATTGAACATGCAGGTAGTTACTGAGCATTCATGGATATTAAACTTTTCTTTAACTTGTATGATGCAATGCGCTTTCATCATTCATAATGACATCATTCCTTCCTAGGAAGCAGAAATTCTCTGAGCTTACTTGCCTTCACTCTTTCTCTTTAAGAAGATAAACTATGAAACATCTCCACAAGAAAAATAACCCACAACTCTTATTTCTAATTAATAAATGATTTTTCTGAGGTACACCATCAGAAAGATCATAAAATTTAAAAACAAATGGAAATGGTATGCTGTAGAGAAGACAATAAAATTTGTGGAACAGGATCAACAATCTGAGATATTCAGATTGATAATCATTGGTTCTGTATATTTTAGGGAGAATTATCTATTTGATATGCTAGTAAAAATAATCATGTTTAATATTTATTTAGGATTTATTATGAGCCAGCTATTGCACGAAGTATTTGACATCTATTAATCCATTTGATAGTTCCAGTAACTCTGTGAGGGAGATACTGTTACCACCCCGTTTAATAAATGATGAATTTGAGATTCAGAAAGATTAAGCAACATTTCTAAGATGGTTTGTAAGTAGTGGATCTGGGATTCTAACAGGGATAGTCTGGAAGTCATTATTGGCTTCCAGTTGAACAAGAAGAAGGAGGAGGAGGAGGGAAAAGAGGAGGGAGGGAAGGAGAGAAGGGAAGGGAAGGGTGCATCTTAGAAATTAAGAAGACCGACAAGGGGCTGTGTTATCATTAACAAGCTCCCAAGTGCCTGATCATGCACAGTAAGATTTAGAATTCTCCATGGGTTTCTGTGAAGCTACATCCCTGACTGGGAATCAGTAATAATTCTTGTCTTTACAATCTTTTTTTTCAGTTGACTCTTGACCAATGAAAGATTCATTACATTTTGGCTTCTGGATGGCAAACGTTATTGTCAATCACATAGTGATGTAGCAGATGGTATTGGTATCTCAACATAAGCAAATTTCCACGCAGCAAGAGGCTATCGATGGAGACCCCCTACTTAAAAATACTTCCTTTCTTTCTATTAAGATGGATTTTTCAAGGGCTCTTCTTAAGTTAGCTGAGCAGCAGAGCGAGAAAGGCAAGACTCAGGAGAGAGAATGGTGTTAAAATCCAGGGAGATGGACCCCAAGACAAATTTAATGTACTACTTCTGCCTGGGACCCAAATGATACAGACACTCATTCTATTTAACGTGTACTGTATAAGAGGATGTTTAAGGAGAGATGTTTTTGAGATGCCCTCCACTCATGCTTAGCTATTTGGGAAGTCATTCCAAAACCAAAATGGGCAATTACTTTTCTCACACCCAAAAATGTGTGTGAACCAGAGTGATGATTTCTCAGCAAGGAGAATCTTCAGTCTTGGAGACATGGGTAGAGGAATCCATTCAGTCATTCAGTGAACATTTGCTGAGTACTTTTTATGAGTCCAGTGCTGTAGGGGCACATAGTGAGAGTCACAGCTCCTCTCTAAGAGCCTTGTATTCTGGTGGCATGCTTTGGAGTCAGCTACAAAGAAACTTCTTTTAGAATGCAGTGCTATCTGGAAGAAAGAATTTTCTTTTAATTAAATAAGTCAGTTTGAGAACCATGTATGTTTAAATGGGAATGGAAAAAGCAGAAAGTTGCAGACCGAAGAATAGAATTTTGCATTAAATGGAGACTTGCTTTACCTAGGTTGGTTCATTATAAAAAGTGTGCCAGTATATTTAACACACTAAGTTTCGTATGCCAATATTTATTTCTACTTATCATTTTAATAGATATAAGGCAAATTTCATAATAATAATTTGTTTAAGAATATAGTTAACTTGATTCCTAAACTTCATTTTGACATTCAATGAATATTTAATCTAAAATTTTAACTGACCTGTGTTTTAAAGTACTTGCAATTTAGATTAATGTTTCTACAATAAAAGATTGAGACTTTCTTACTTAGGATATCCTTCTAAGATAAAGCCCTGAATGCTTCCAGCATTTTAGGATGAAATTATCTTATTTTGGCTTATTTATAAATGTGAGATAGAATTTTCACAGCACTCTAAGTAATATCATCATAAGTGATGGGTTTTCACAGACTTGCTGAGAGTTTTAAAAATATCTATTTTAGGGATATCTTACCAACTTACAGCATTTTAATGAGCAACTCACTGTTTGAACAGAGCATTTTTGAAACAAACTCGGTAGCCAGGCATGCTGAACACTGCTGTCTGTGGAACCCTGAGCACCACATAACTCATGGGTCTGGCTACCATGAGATTGAGCATGAAATTTCACATCAAAGACCTCCATGCCTCAGGAGCAGAGATGCAAGGGGGTGGTGTGGCTAGGGCAAAAGAGAATGCACAAAACAGGCAGAGTTCTTCCTGGTGTGTTCAGAGACTAGATGGAGTTTCTGCAGGCCAGGGACCTTTGCAGTTGCTGCTCGCTCTGGAAATAACAAACTCCAGTGGTCACAGCTGCAATAATAGAGGCGTGATCCCTGAAAGACCAAGGGATACCTTGTAATAAGCAGGCTGTACCTTGAGGCGGGGCTGGCTTCCTGGGCATACAATCTGTGTGGTAGCACAGGGCCCTATGCTTAAAAGCTGTCCATGCTCAGCTTAATGTTCTGCAGTCACTGTTCTGAAATTCTTAGTAATTTTTGAACAAGAAGCTCCTTATTTTCATCATGTAATAGGTTTATTTTATTTTTTTCATATATATATCTATATATATATATATCTTTATACTTAATATATTTTTCTTTCTTTTTTTTTTCCCGTGTCTCTATTTCTATTTTGCAAACCAGTTCATCTGTACCATTTTTCTAGATTCCACATATATGCGTTAATATACGATATTTGTTT
>NC_041218.1:75772549-75775734 GCF_002837175.3 Physeter macrocephalus
TTATGGCTGAGTAATATTCCATTGTATATATGTACCACATCTTCTTTATCCATTCGTCGGTTGATGGGCTTCCATGACCTGGCTATTGTAAATAGTGCTGCAATGAACACTGGGGTGCATGTGTCTTTTTGAATTATGGTTTTCTCTGGATATGTGTGCAGTGGTGGGATTGCTGAGTCATATGGTAATTCTATTTTTAGTTTTTTAAGGAATCTCCATACTGTTCTCCATGGTGGCTGTATCAATTTACATTCCCACCAACAGGGCAAGAGGGTTCCCTTTTCTCCAAACCCTCTCTAGCGTTTGTTGTTTGTAGATTTTCTGATGATGCCCATTCTAACTGGTGTGAGGTGATACTTCATTGTAGTTTTGATTTGCATTTCTTTAATAACTAGTGACGTTGAGCAGCTTTTCATGTGACTTTTGGCCATCTGTATGTGTTCTTTGGAGAAATGTCTATTTAAGTCTTCTGCCCATTTTATGATTGGGTTGTTTGTTTTTTTAATATTGAGCTGCATGAACTGTTTATATATTTTGGAGATTTTTGTTTTTATTTCCATTACTCTAAGAAGTGGGTCAAAAAAGATCTTGCTGTGATTTATGTCAAAGAGTGTTCTTCCTATGTTTTCCTCAGGCTTTATATCCTATTCCATTGATCTATATTTCTGTTTTTGTGCCAGTACCATACTGTCTTGATTACTGTAACTTTGTAGTATGGTCTGAAGTCAGGGAGTCTAATTCCTCCAGCTCCGTTTCTTTCCGTCAAGATTGCTTTGGCTATTTGGGGTCTTTTGTGTCTCCATACAAATTTTAAGATTTTTTTGTTCTAGTTCTGTGAAACATGCCATTGGTAATTTGACAGGGATTGCATTGAATCTGTAGATTGCTTTGGGTAGTATAGTCATTTTCACAATATTGATTCTTCCAATCAAGCACATGGTATACCTCTCCATCTGTTTGTGTCATCTTTGATTTCTTTCATCAGTGTCTTACAGTTTTCCGACTACAGGTATTTTACCTTCTTAGGTAGGTTTATTCCTAGGTATTTTATTCTTTTTGTTGCAGTGGTGAATGGGATTGTTTCCTTAATTTCTTTTCCTGATCTTTCATTGTAAGTGTATAGGAATGCAAGAGATATCTGTGCATTAATTTTGTATCCTGCAACTTTACCAAATTCATTGATTAACTGTAGTAGTTTTCTGGTGGCCTCTTTAGGATTTTCTATGTATAGTATCATGCCATTTACAAACAGTGACAATTTTACTTCTTCTTTTCCAATTTGTATTCCTTTTATTTATTTTTCTTCTCTGATTGCTGTGGCTAGGACTTCCAAAACTATGTTGAATAATAGTGGTGAGAGTGGACATCCTTGTCTTGTTCCTGGTCTTTAAGGAAATGCTTTAAGTTTTTCACCATTGAGAATGATGTTTACTGTGGGTTTGTAGTTATATGGCCTTTATTATGTTGAGGAAAGTTCTGTCTATGCCAACTTTCTGGGGTGTTTTTATCATAAATTGGTGGTGAATTTTGTCAAAAGCTTTTTCTGCATCTAATGAGATGATCATATGGTTTTTGTTTTTCAGTTTGTTAATATGGTGGTTCACATTGATTGATTTGCGTATATTGAAGAATCCTTGCATCCCTGGGATAAATCCCACTTGATCATGGTGTATGATCCTTTTTTTTTTAATGTATTTATTTTTGACTGCATTGGATCTTTGTTGCTGCGCGTGGGCTTTCTCTAGTTGCAGCGAGCGGGGGTACTCTTTGTTGCGTTGTGCGGGCTTCTCATTGTGGTGGCTTCTCTTTTTGTGAAGCACAGGCTTCAATAGGTGCGCGTGGGCTTCAGTAATGGTGGCATGCAGGCTCGGTAGTTGTGGCTCCCGGGCTCTAGAGCACAGGCTCAGTAGCTGTGGTGCACGAGCTTAGTTGCTCCACGGCATGTGGGATCTTCCTGGACCAGGGCTTGAACCTGTGTCTACTGCACTGGCAGGTGGATTCTTAACCACTGTGCCACCAGGGAAGTCCCTGATCCTTTTAATATGTTGTTGGATTCTGTTTGCTACTATTTTGCTGAGGAGTTTTGCATTTATGTTCATCAGTGATATTGGTCTGTAATTTTCTTTTTTTGTAGTTATCTTTACCTGGTTTTGGTATCAGGATGATGGTGGCCTCGTAGAATGAGTTTGGGAGTGTTCCTTCCTCTGTAATGTTTTGGAAGAGTTTGAGAAGAATGGGTGTTAGCTCTTCTCTAAATGTTTGATAGAATTCACCTGTGAAGCCATCTGGTCCTGGACTTTTGTTTGTTGGAAGATTTTTAATCACAGTTTCAATTTTATTACTTGTGATTGGTCTGTTCATATTTTCTGTTTCTTCCTGGTTCAGTCTTGGAAGGTTATACCTTTCTAAGAATTTGTCCATTTCTTCCAAGTTGTCCATTTTATTGGCATAGTGTTGCTCGTAGTAGTCTCTCATGATGCTTTGTATTTCTGCGCTGTCCATTGTAACTTCTCCTTTTTCATTTCTATTTTTAATTTATTTCTGCTCTGATCTTTATGATTTCTTTCCTTGTGCTAACTTTGGGTTTATTTGTTCTTCTTTCTCTAGTTCCTTTAAGCATAAGGTTAGATTTTTTATTTGATATTTTTCTTGTTTCTTGAGGTAGGCTTGTATTGCTATAAACTTCCCTCTTAGAACTGCTTTTGCTGCGTCCCATAGGTTTTGGGTTGTCGTGTTTCATTGTCATTTGTTTCTAGGTTTTTTTTTTGTTTTTTTTTTTTGCGGTACGTGGTCCTCTCACTGTTGTGGCCTCTCCCATTGCGGAGCACAGGCTCTGGATGTGCAGGCTCAGCAGCCATGGCTCACGGGCCCAGCCGCTCCGCGGCATGTGGCATCTTCCCGGACTGGGGCCCGAACCTGTGTCCCCTGCATCGGCAGGCAGACTCTCAAACACTGCGCCACCAGGGAAGCCCCATCTAGGTATTTTTTGATTTCCTCTTTGATTTCTTCAGTGATCTCTTGGTTATTTAGTAATGTATTGTTTAGCGTCCATGTGTTTGTGTTTTTTATGGTTTTTTCCCTGTAATTTAGTTCTAATCTCATAGCATTGTGGTCAGAATAGATGCTTGATATGATTTCAATTTTCTTAAATTTACCGATGCTTGATTTGTGACCCAAGATGTGAT
>NC_041218.1:75777419-75811848 GCF_002837175.3 Physeter macrocephalus
TTTGTTTCTATTTCATTTATTTCTGCTCTGATCTTTATGATTTCTTTCCTTGTGCTAACTTTGGGTTTATTTGTTCTTCTTTCTCTAGTTCCTTTAAGCATAAGGTTAGATTTTTTATTTGATATTTTTCTTGTTTCTTGAGGTAGGCTTGTATTGCTATAAACTTCCCTCTTAGAACTGCTTTTGCTGCGTCCCATAGGTTTTGGGTTGTCGTGTTTCATTGTCATTTGTTTCTAGGTTTTTTTTTTGTTTTTTTTTTTTGCGGTACGTGGTCCTCTCACTGTTGTGGCCTCTCCCATTGCGGAGCACAGGCTCTGGATGTGCAGGCTCAGCAGCCATGGCTCACGGGCCCAGCCGCTCCGCGGCATGTGGCATCTTCCCGGACTGGGGCCCGAACCTGTGTCCCCTGCATCGGCAGGCAGACTCTCAAACACTGCGCCACCAGGGAAGCCCCATCTAGGTATTTTTTGATTTCCTCTTTGATTTCTTCAGTGATCTCTTGGTTATTTAGTAATGTATTGTTTAGCGTCCATGTGTTTGTGTTTTTTATGGTTTTTTCCCTGTAATTTAGTTCTGATCTCATAGCATTGTGGTCAGAATAGATGCTTGATATGATTTCAATTTTCTTAAATTTACCGATGCTTGATTTGTGACCCAAGATGTGATCTATCCTGGAGAATGTTCCATGTGCACTTGAGAAGAAAGTGTAATCTGTTGTTTTCCGATGGAATGTCCTATAAATATCAATTAAATCTGCATGGTCTGTTGTGTCATTTAAAGCTTTTGTTTCCTTATGAATTTTCTGTCTGGATGATCTGTCCATTGGTGTAAGTGAGGTGTTAAAGTCCTCCACTATTATTGTGCCACTGTTGATTTCCTCTTTTATAGCTGTTAGCATTTGCCTTATGTATTGAGGTGCTCCTAGGAGGTTTGTTTTAAATTTAAGGACATCTCATTCTAACAAAGCCACTAACAACATCCACGATGGATGAAGGTCTAGAAATCATCACAGGGTAGCTGTTAAAAAAATGAGGAATGGTTAATGGGCAAAAATATAACGTGATCAAGGGATAATGCTATATAACTGTCTTGATCTAGTAGAACTACAAATGGTTACCTAGGGAAGGGATGAGAGCTCCATGGCTCTGTTACTGGAGTCTTCATCTTCGAATAAGGGTAAAGGGATTCCTATATATCAATGGTGTTTGAGTTTTTTTGATCATGACCCTCAGTAAGAAATACATTTTATTCATGATCTTGTATATATGTATACATATATATATATATGCACACATACATATGTACATATATGTATTTTATGTATGTGTGTGCATGTATATTTTACACAAGTTCCATGAAATAACTCTTACCTTTATCCCACATGGTATGCATTCCAATATTTTCTGTTTTTTCTCTTCCATTGAAAAAATATGTTGGTTCCTATCCACTAATTCAATCTGTTGTCCAACTAATGGGTCACAAGCCACAATTTGAGAAACTCATATAGCATGAGGGGTTGCAGTAGATAATTCTTAACATTTTTCTAGCTCTAAGATTATAATTTTCAAAAGTTAAAAATTGCAAGTTACCCCACTGGTGACTGAGTATATGCCTGAGCAATTCAGTAGCAAAGTACAAAGAGCCCTCGACTCATTTGGGAGACCTGGATTTGAACCCTTGATGTGCTACTATTTTAACACCTTAAACAAATCTATTTATTATTCTTTCTCAATAGTCATATCTGGAAAGATTTGTTAATCCAGAGAGTTTTTTCCTTTTAATAACAAATAACAGAATGCTTCATCTCCCGAATAAAATTTTTATAGTATATAAAACTGTTAAAAGTGGGACTGCTGCGGTGGAATCTGAGGGGGATGGTTGGGGGTCTTACATACCCTGCTCATCACTGTCCACTCCTCCTCCTAATTACCATCCATAGACCCATAGGACTCCAGTGAACAGAGTTTGAAAACCACTCTACTCAATAACCCAATCTTAAACTTTGCTCTGGGGACTGCTGGTGAGCAATAGTGATCAGAAATGAAACCAAAGTTGCAATGTCTTTCTCTCTGTTTTTCTCTCAGTTCAATGTTTTACTCTCAGAGAATGAAAACACATCAAAATGAGGCTCTTTCTGTCCAGTTGCCTGCTTTATCTTCAACATCTAGCACAGTACCTAGTATAAAACAGGTGCTCAATAAATATTTACTAAACAAATAAGTCACTTTTTAGAATGTATCAAAGTGACAGGTGTTTGGTGGGGGATATTTATGAAGATTCTGAAATTGTAAACAGATACGGATTTTAAAACTAGGGTTCATGCGTTTTCAGGTTGATTTTAATAATATTGATATGTATTTTTGTAGTGAAATTGGACATTGATATCTCTATTTTATAGATAAGAATACCAGCCCCTCATGAAATTCATGGACGTAACCTAGCTATTTGCAGGCAGGAATTATGATCTATAGCTATTGAATTTCTGATGTGTTTATTGGTAAGCTCTAGGAAGAATCTCCATGAGGACATCCTAGTATTCAACAGATGAATAGGTTGCATCTTAGTTCATGACTTTGTAGAGCCCTTTAAAACACTGGTATTTTGTTGAGTGGTGTAATTGACAAAAAGAAACTTGCACTGTGCCAATCACTTGCCTTTACAGGCTCACCCATTTCATTCCTGAATATGACAGCCTCACTGTTAGTAGCAATTTGTTTCATAATATTGTAGTATGATTGAAAGAAGATAGGAAAGAAATAAGGTCATGTGGATTTTTTTTCCCCTTAATGGAATTACTACTCAGAAAAAAACAGTGCTTTGGTTGGGTAAGTTCTTATCATGCCAAGTGAGCTTTTCAAAATGTTATGTCCCACTTGTATCACTAACTATATTTCTGAGATGACAGGAGATGAGTGAAATATAAAGCTTATGGTTACACAGGGTATTCATCTTCATGCACAACTTCAGCATTAATGTAACCTTTACAATGTAACCTTTAAAAAGTGCAGTAGTTATCAGCAGCATGACCCATATCAAAATGGAACTGCCTGTCAAGCCTTGCTCATATGATGCATGAAAGTTCTATATTTTCCTTCACAGGCATACGTTACAGTACCTTTACGTTGGCCCACACAGCATGCCAGTGTAGAACTTCCATAACTGTAAATTCTGAATCAAGGGTATAACTGCTGGCATTTATCTATTTGGGTGGCTCAGAATACACAGATGCTTTGAAATAGTTTCTTACTTAAAATGAAATCAGAACATCCTCTCAACTAACATGCACATCTTTAAACTAAGTTTGAGCATTCTTATTACTCACCTTCAATACAATTTAGAGTTGTTATGGACATACTTAGAACCTACTTAAATTTGGGGGGATATTTTATTTGACTTAATGCATATACTGTACTGAAGCCAGTTAACTACTTTTGATACGACAATGTTTTCTATCACAAGCCTCAAAATAAAAATTGCTTAGGGCACCAAAACACATCAGAATAGCAAAATGCTCTAAGTGAGGAGGGCCAGAAAAAAGGCTATTTCACTACTGGTTAAAGTGACTTGACTTTGAATAACATGAAGTTGTCAACTTTCAACCATTTCTGAGCTACAAAAGTAGCAGTTTTATATAGTTCAGTCTATATTTCTAGGCACTTGTTGCTTGCTCCACCATTATGATCTCCTAAGAAAGTCAGAGTTGCCCCAAGTGGGAAGAAAATGGGGAGTCCAGATGTTCTCAATGGATTTCACTCTGCCTTCACAGAAAGACAAAATACTTAGATAGATACTCAGTGGATCCGTTTCTCGACCTTCAGTTATTCTGGACAAAAAAGTAGAGAGAGTCCCCTGAAAAAAATTACCAACAATTTCTTTCACCAAATATTTTTACTTTCTAGAAAAGTACACTGGGGAAATAAGATTATGGACAAAACTTAGTCTACAATGTTAGTAGTTTATAATACCAGAGATTTGAATATAACCTGAAAGACCAGTAATAGGAGTTTGGTTAACTATAGTCCTTCCATAATACAAAATGAAAGGAAGTATCTATCAAATGGAAAAGAAGTTGGTGAAAAAGTATTTACTTAAAAGATGCAGAGTAGCTTCACATTACTATCTCATTGAAGACATAAATATAGATATATGCAAACATAGACATATTTTAAAATATACAAACATGATGCATAAAAAGACCAGAATCACATACACTGTTGTTGGTGATTATTTCTGGATGTAAGGTTAAGATTTGTGGATGATTTTGAAACCTTATCTTTCTTTATTTGTATTTTCTACAATGAATGTGGATTAATTGTATGAGGAAAAAAAGTAAAATAAAATAACACAAAGAATATTTGGTTAATTATCCCACTCATTTTCAAAAAACATCTGATTTATAAGTTAAGGCAATTCCTGAGTATTTGCATAATGGGGGACCCTTAGCACAGACAAAAATCAAATGGAACATTATCCATATGGGAGTTTCCCTTGAAGTTTAGGAGAGTCTGAATCACCAACAGAAAAAATGACAAGAAGGGCAGAGAGATGGAAAGCAAACCTCTGGGAAGCGACTGACAGCAAATTAGCAAATTTAAGTAATTTTCTACATGCCTTGTACTTTTAAAATCCACCCATTTTGGGTTGTTTACCTTATACCACTGAACAGTAATTAAGTTGCTAAAGAAAGCAAACAAAGTTAATTGGCAAACAGGAAACATTTTACCTGGGAAGAAATTAAGTGGGGTTAGTTGAACTTAGTTTAGGAGATATTTCAGAAGCATTATCTCTTCTGCTATCTCTTGCCACAGGAAGAATGCTTTCAGTGGCCAAAAGACATTGGAACATCATTCTGAAAAGACAATGTATAGAACAAATTGATAAAACAATGATTTCATAAGGCAAATGAACATGATAGGACAAATGAACGGAAATAGGATTTTTATGGGAAGGATAGTGAACATATGGAAATATCTCTTAGGATAAAAATAAAAGTAGGATCCAGTGGCCGACTCACACAGAGAACACATGAAGTTCTCAGTATACATTTATGGGTTGAATTTTTTAAAAGAATGAATGAATTAATATAACTTCATCTCATCACTTTATGGACCAGATCTTTATAATTTATGCACAGTTAGCACTGACTTAAAGTAAACTAGGTATGATTACATGCTACATAGCAAAACATTATTAAATTTTGTGATTGGGGTCAAGTTATGTTCACTTTAGTATAACAGTTTATCTGTTCAATAGTTCCTTCTCTTATGCAACTTCATAATATTTAATTCAGAAGTTAAAACTGAAACTTATATATACACTGTAGAGTACATAAATATATAAGAAAGAACAAAAGACCCATAAAGTCACAAAGAAAGAGAAACTGTCAAGCCTCCATTATTTCAGAGTATTCACTAATGTAATAAACTACTAATATAGTTTTCATTAATATACTGTGAATTGGTTCTAACAAAGGAAATGCAGCTGAATATTTGTTATGAGGCTAGATAAGAGAAAAAGGATAACTCTTCTACCATTTGGCTGGGCAAATGAAAACATCTGTGTATTCCTTGTACGAAAGTGAAAAGTTTAGAGGTAAAATAAGTACTTTCCTTCAGTTACCTGTACGTTTGTGGATTGTACAGTATGAGTATTTCATGAGTGCACAATTCATGGTATCCACAACAACCTCAGGTATGGGTGAGGTGGCAGTGGTAGTAATCTGCAAAAATCAATCTTTGTCCTTAAGGTGCATCCATGTTGCAGCATGTGTCAGAATTTCATTCCCTTTTAGGGCTGAATAATATTCAATTGTATGCATATACCACATTTTGCTTATTCATTCACCTGTTGATGGACACTTGGTTGCTTCCATGTTTTAGCTACTGTAAAGAATGCTGCTTTGAGCATAGGTATACAAATATCTGCTTGAGTTTTTGCTTTCAATTCTTTTGGGTATATACCCAGAAATGAAATTGCTGGATCATATGGTAATTCTATTTTTAGTTTTTTGAGGAACCACCATAATATTTTCCAGAGCAGTTGCACCATTTTACATTTTTCACCAACAGTTCCATTTCTCTGTATCTTTGCCAACATTTGTTATTGTCTGCTGGTTTTTTTGATAGTAACCATCCTAATGGACATGAGGTAGAATCTTATTATGGTATCTCTTTATGCTAAATGAACATAAACCAGTCACAGAAAGATAAATACTATATGACTCCACTTATATGAGATAGTTAGTCAAAATCATAGAGACAGAAAGTAGAATGGTGATTGCAAGGGGCTGGGGGAAATAGATAATTATTGTTTAATAGGTATGGAGTTTCAGTTTTACAAGATGAAAAGAGTTAAGTGGATAGTTGGTGGTAATGGTAGTATAACAATGTAAATATACTTAACACTACTGAAATGTACACTTAATATGGTTTAAGATGGTAAATTTTCTGTTACATGTTTTTCTACCACAACTATGAATGAATGAATGAATGTAAGAAAACCACCAAGTTTTGTTTTTTTTTTAAAGAATTAGTCCTTATGTATAAGAAGAAATTGAAGCAAAGCCAGTGAGTTAACATGCCTGATAGTAACATCATAACAAGAGTACTGGTTACCTAGCCATCACTTTGGAATGATAACATAAAATAATGTTTGATTATCTGAAAAAACTTGAAGCAGGGAGACTGAGTCTCCAGGCCACACAAATCTGAAGGTAGTAGATACCCATATTGTTGTGCCATCCATTTTAAAACCATTTGTTTTAGTCCACATGTTAATAGACTTTGAAATATTAAGTTATACATTTGACATATGTTCAAGTATACTATTGGAGATCTTGTGCACAGTCCTTGATATTTCATCTTATTGTCAACTGATAAGTCAAATTCCAATTTAAACAACACCACATTTACATTCTGCTCATACTGATGTGGTGGAATCACCTGTCTTTCTTGCATTTCAGAGGTAATCCGCTTTCACTTTGTCTATCCTTATCTTGTCTTTTAGAACATTTACTCTCTGGAGCAGCATTCTTGCTGGTTTTTCTCTGCCGTGGATGTGGAGGGAGGCATGGAACAGCATTGTGTGTGCCTGACAGTTTTTTAAAAAATAAATGTATTTATTTATTTATTTTATTTTTGACTGTGTTGGGTCTTCGTTGCTGCGCGTGGGCTTTCTCTAGTTGTGGTGAGTGGGGGCTACTCTTTGTTGCAGTGCATGGGCTTCTCTTGTTGCGGAGCACAGGCTCTAGCCGTGCAGGCTTCAGTAGTTGTGGCATGTGGGCTCAGTAGTTGTGGCTCATGAGCTCAGTATTTGTGGCACACGGGCTTAGTTGCTCCACGGCATGTGAGATCTTCCCAGACCAGGGCTCAAACCCGTGTCCCCCGTATTGACAGGTGGATTCTTAACCACTGCACCACCAGGGAAGTCCCTGTGCCTGACAATTTTTAATTACCCTCCTGGTTTTCTTTGGATCTCCCCTGCCAGGACTCAGTAACCTCAGGTTTTAGATCCATGATATTTTATAACCGCTGCAGTGTATATTAAAATGGATCTGAATCATCATGGAGAGCAATATTTAGATCAAAATATTTAGATCTACCTGGGAAGACCCAGTTAGGTATCAGAATATCTACCTTAAGAATAAAATGATTTGGAGCAATTTGGGAGACCTCCCTGAAATCACTGATCAACTTAGTTGACCATATTATAATATTTAGATCTAGATAATTTTTCCATTATGCTAATTTTGCAACCCCTCTTCAAATTTGACAAAGAGATCTGGCAATTTAGATGCTACTCTAAGCACTTAATAGGTGAACTAATTTGATTCTCACAAGCGTAAAGGGTAGGTGCCATTATTATCGCCATCTTACACTGGACAGCAGCTGGCACAGCAAAGCTAAGCAACTTCCCAAAGTCAAACCACAAATAAGAGGTGGGGCTAAGCGTTGAATCGAATCATTATGGTTCCAGAGTCTGGGCACTCAACCACTGCACTCCCTCACCTTTCTCAGAGATCAGGCGTCTGTAACCTTTTTCTAGAACAGGCACAGCAAAATTACTCACAGGGAGAAAATGGCTATTTACAAAATTTGAGCCGGAGAAACTAATCTGCCCAGATCGAGAAAGCGTTTGGGGGACATATAAATATAGCAAACCCACCTGGAGATGAGGGCTTGAGCATCCCTTGCCTGAACTATCTCAGCCGTGTCCTTGGTCCCTTTGACACTTTTGCCAGAGTTCTTATTCTGGGAAACAGTCATGCTCAGCTCCTGCTAAACAGGTTCATGTGTACGTGTGCACGTGTGTGTGTGTTCCCCGCTCCCTGCCACACACACACGGGCTCCGCATTGTCTCTGTTCCTGGAGACCTACGAACTGACCTAACCTAACCTCCATCCTAGCTCCTCCTCTGCCATCCTTCTTTGTGTTGGTCTCCCTGAGTACTTCCTGCTGCAGGACCTCAGCACACACTCTCACACCTCCGTACCTCTCTCTGCCCATGCTGTTCCTACTGACAAGGACACCTTTCTTCTCCATTCTCCCAGGTCACCGTGGAAAATTTCTGCTCATCATTCTTTCTTTCTTTTTTTTTGCTCATCTTTCAAGGTCCAAATGAAATGTTTGTTATTTTTTCTTTGTTATATTCTGGAAAGCCTCTTTCTTCTCCAGGCAGTGTTGATCCCTTTCAACAGTGTTTCCGTAGCACTGCCTACTTTTATGAAAAACTTATTACAATGAATTAAGATAATTGTTGACCTGTCTCTTTCTCCTACTTACATTCAGCTTAGGAAGTGTTCATAACTTCCTCAACTGTATCCTCAGCGTCTATCAGAGCTTGGCACAGAGGAGTTTCTCAGTAAATAGTTTTAAATTATGTTTAGTGCTACTGGATATGATTTTATGGATATTTATTATCTCCTGGCAAAGTAAAATGTCAAGGTCCATGTATGGGTGTTTATAGCAAAAACAAAGCAAAATAAAAACCCGCTCCTTGAAATACCTTGAGCCTTAATGCAGTGGTGTTTTCTTTTACAGGAAGTTAGAGAAGTCCTTTGTGAATTTACCTCCTTAACCATTTGAAAATTTCTAAGATTGATATATTCTAGTGTGCAGGTTTAAGAAAAAGATAACTTTAAGAATCAAACTCTAGGAATTGTGGCATTCCTCCATATAGGAGAGAATGTCTGTGTTGCTCTCCACATGCATTTTAAAGTTAGTTGTGGTTCTTTTGTGATATGGTCATAAACAGTGATTTCAGAGAGGTCTCCCCAACTGCGGTAAATCACTTGCTTTGTTAAGATAGACATTCTGATACCTAAATGGTTTCATTTCCTTCCAGGTAACAGTATAGAGTAACAAATGGTTTCATTTCCTTCCAGGTAACAGTATAGAGTAACATTGTCTTATACTGTTGGTCAATCAGTCGTAAGGAAAAGGTAAGGTATCACTGGATCTATTCCCCTGTCTTTTGTTCAGCGCCTGCGTCTGCTGGGGGCTTAGATGCCACACGCCTTGGGCGGAAGCAGGCCTTTCACCCAGCCAGCAAGGGCTTTTCCTGGAGTTGAGCTGCTGGCAGAGGCAGCCGCATTGCAGCCAGATCCACACACAAAATGCTTTTTCCCCAGGCAACTGTTTCCATGTTTCTCCTCGGTCCCTGATGAGCAAATGCCTCCCAGAATAATTCTTTCCACTGGCACACTGTGAGCCAGAACCTCTCGTGGGCTTGGAAAGGGAAGCTCCATAGACTTTTGCTCCAATGTGTCGAGTCAGGGCACACGTGGCCCCAGTTACAAGACAAATGGTGTTGTGGAAACAAGTCAGGTTAGCCAACAACTGCCTGAGCACCACGTCAGTGTCTTTTCTGTAATTATTGCATTTAATACAGCTAGTTACTTGCACAAAAGAGCTTCCGGATATGGCAATTTCCACTGGGGGCTGTTTAGGAATGTACAGGCCCATCATTTAGCCCTGATATTGTTGGGTTGTCAGAATTGATCATAGCTCTTGACGGAACACCTCTAGCTTTTTTTTTTTTTTTATGGAGTGCCTCAGAGTGACATTTCACATTGTTTAAGTAGGAGTGATCTGTTAGTTTATATTTTATCTAAAACTGCAGATCAGAGGACCTCCCTCAGGGCCTAAATACGTGAATCCTTTTCGCATGTTATAATTAATAGTGGAGCCCAGAGAGAAATTCATAACAAGGGGCCGAAGAGCTGGGCAGAGCAACTTGTCAAAAAGAAGGAAATTCCACTACAGATTAGCTTATTTTTAAGCACGTCAAGCTCTACATACAAACATGATCTATTGCTTCCTTGTAATGTCTGTTTGAGCCCACATGCTCGGGGCAGTGTCAGAGCCTGCTGTAAATTTTGTCTGAGTCAGGGCAATTCTGATTGATCTCTGAGTGTAAAATCGATAAGAAGACACTGTCATTTTCTTAAAGGATGAGCTAGAAAAGGAAAATAAATTAAGACTCCACTGAATGTCTATCTCCAGTGCTCATTAATTCAGTGTGGTTTGTACTTGGTTAATGTTATGGCCACAGCTTTAATCTTCCAGGTGCTCTTCCTGTGGCTACTTGCCAGCGGACATTCTTATGTTATGTATATTTCATCCGAATTGGGCTTGTGGGGGGGCTGCATAAAATGGTCGCCCTCTTTTCTCTCTTAGCTCCTGCTTAATCCATTTTATTATTTTGGAGAAATACATCACCATGGATACTGATTAAGTTTAAAATGGACGGAGCCATTCTCTCTCTCTCTCTCAATCTCTCTCTCCTTTTTCTTCTCTCCACCCACCCCCCCACCCTTCATCAGGAGATAGACTCATTTGTCTTAAATAGTCTGGGCAAATAATAACTACCAAGCATTTTGCCTTACATAATAAACTGTGTGAAGATTAATCTTCTTCTATTTCTCTTTCTCCCTCCTCCTCCCTTCTCCCTCCCCCACCCCTTCTCTTCCTCTCTCCCTCTCTCTCTCTCTCCCCCCCAACTCTTTCTCACCTAAGGCTGTTTTCTGCACGTTTTAAAAGTTGTTTCTGTAGATTTCCTCAGCCTTAAAATTTCTTGCACATCAAGATTTGTCCCACATTGTTTCAAGAAATAGTAGCTCTTCCAGTATCCTAGTAAAACACACGCACACAAACAATTTAAATGTTTCATGGTTGTTTGCTGTGTTTGCTATCATAGAGTCCCAAACATGTCCCAGGCCTTCAGGTTTTGCATTTTGCTCCTCAGGAAGAGAGAAAGGGAAAGGCAAGGCAGGTAGGATATCCCCTCCTCCTTATTTGTAGTCTGCATTAAATACAATATCATAACACTTATGTTTCCCTTTGCTATAGAAACTGAACGTTTAGTTTTGTCTCTAGCTCTGTCTTTGGCTTCTGTGAATGGAGATCGTGAATCAAGTGTTTTTCAGACATTCCTCATTTCTGACGCATTTTGAACACCTTGCACATGAGTTATACACTGTGGTCATATCTCCAGTAATTGTTCATGGAAACCCATGAATAGGAGACTGGTTTCAGAAGCTTTTTATTTGTTTGTGAAAACTTATATTGACTAAATAGAATTTTGTTTAGGTTTCTCAAAAATGCAGAGACCAAAAAAAGGAGGAAGTGGTTAAAAAATCTAGATCTATTTGTTTCAAAAGGCATTAAATTCATATTCATGAAGAGTGTTTGCTTTCTTTAACAAAGCACAGCACATGCCAATTAATTATTTCTCAGGAAAAGGTCACTTAGGGGACTAACTCTGTATCTCCCATCTTCCCAATTGAGTGTGCTAAATGAATAGATTTGCAAATTTAATCTACAAGCGACAAGTACTTGGCCTTGAAATTATTTGTCTTATTCATCTTTTTTTAAACATTAGTCTTTATTTATTATGGAGCCCATGATACAGTGAGATAACATCTTGAAATTTGTAAATAATATGTAATGATTTTAGGCTTAAATTTGAGAGGAAACTGTGTACTAAGGTAATATATTTACTATTTACATCCCCTCCCACCATCAATATGATGCTGTTGTAATTCTTTACCAAGGAGACTGCTTTCAGAGAGCTGATCGACATCTGAAAACGACTGCAAGTGATCACTTGTATTTTAAAGTTTTGCTTTTGTTTCTTAAATCTGAACATTTAAGAGTTTTTTTTTCTTGTGAAGGACATAAGTTTGATGAGACAATTAAATGGCTATTTTGTATCCATGTGGAAGCCCATATTTGCTGAGGGGCACTGTTACGCATGTATCCATTCACTGGTGCCTGCTGTGTGCCTGTCGCTCTGTTGTAGATGCTAGAAAACAAAGGGGATGAGTGGAAAACTCTTTACCTATACATTAGAGATGACACCTAACACACAGGGTAACTATAAGGATTGAATGTATATAAAACAACTAGAATATAGTGAAGTTTTCATAATAATAGTTCCTCTTGGGGCTTCCCTGGCGGTCCAGTGGCTAAGACTCTGAGCTCCCAACGCATGGGGACTGCGTACGATCCCTGGTCAGGGAACTAGATCCCACATGCATGCCACAACTAAGAGTTCACATGCCGCAAGCATGCTGCAGCTAAACATCCCACGTGCCGCAACTAAGACCCAGCACAGCTAAATAAATAAATAAATAGTTCCTCTTCCCCGCATTAATGGTTGATGGTGGCCTTAGGCAAATCATATGTTGAGGAACCTCAGTTCTCTCATCTATAAAAATGAGGTAATACTTCTTATCATGCAGAATTGCTGAGAATTTGAGTGATCATGTATTTTTGTGGCAACACCTGTTACATATCATGCACTCAAATAATATTGAGACCTTCAAGATGGCGGAAGAGTAAGACGTGGAGATCACCTTCCTCCCCACAAATACATCAGAAATACATCTACATGTGGAACAACTCCTACAGAACACCTCCTGAACGCTGGCAGAAGACCTCAGACCTCCCAAAAGGCAAGAAACTCCCCCACGTACCTGGGTAGGGCAAAAGAAAAAAGAAAAAACAGAGACAAAAGAATAGGGACGGGACCTGCACCAGTGGGAGGGAGCTGTGGAGGAGGAAAGGTTTCCACACACTAGAAGCCCCTTCGGGGGTGGAGACTGCGGGTGGCGGAGCGGGGGAAGCTTCAGAGCCACGGAGAAAGCGCAGCAACAGGGGTGTGGAGGGCAAAGCGGAGAGATTCCTGCACAGAGGATCGGTGCCGACCAGCATTCACCAGCCCGAGAGGCTTGTCTGCTCACCCGCCGGGGTGGGCGGGGGCTGGGAGCTGAGGCTTGGGCTTCAGAGGTCGGATCCCAGGGAGAGAA
Source organism: Physeter macrocephalus (assembly GCF_002837175.3). Lineage (NCBI taxonomy): Eukaryota > Metazoa > Chordata > Mammalia > Artiodactyla > Physeteridae > Physeter > Physeter macrocephalus. Next base: position 75,790,729 of record NC_041218.1, read on the forward strand.
ATGGGGTTGGCGGCGTGAACACAGCCTGAAGCGGGCTAGTGCACCACAGCTAGCCAGGAGGGAGTCCAGGAAAAAGTCTGGATCTGCCTAAGAGGCAAGAGACCATTGTTTTGGGGTGCGGGAGGAGAGGGGAGTCAGAGCACTGCCTAAATGAGCTTCAGAGAAGGACGCGAGGTGTGGCTATCAGCGCGGACCCCAGAGACTGGCATGAGGCGCTAAGGCTGCTGCTGCAGCCACCAAGAATCCTGTGTGCGAGCACAGGTCACCACCCACACCTCCCCTCCCGGGAGCCTGTGCAGCCCGCCACTGCCAGGGTCCCGTGATCCAGGGACAACTTCCCTGGGAGAACACACGGCGCGCCTCAGGCTGGTGCAACGTCACGCCGGCCTCTGCTGCTGCAGGCTCACCCCGCATCCGTACCCCTCCCTCCCCCCCGGCCTGAGTGAGCCAGAGCCCCTGAAGCAGCTGCTCCTTTAACCCTGTTCTGTCTGAGCGAAGAACAGATGCCCTCAGGCAACCTGCACGCAGAGGCGAGGCCAAATCCAAAGCTGAACCCCAGGAGCTGTGTGAACAAAGAAGAGAAAGGGAAATTTCTCCCAGCAGCCTCAGGAGTAGCGGATTAAATCTCCACAATCAACTTGATGTACCCTGCATCTGTGGAATACATGAATAGACAATGAATCATCCCAAAATTGAGGTGGTGGACTTTGGGAGCAACAATATATGCATATTTTTCCTTTTTCTCTTTTTGTGAGTGTGTATGTGTATGCTTCCTTGTTTGATTTTGTCTGTATAGCTTTGCTTTTACCATTTGTCCTAGGGTTCTGTCTGTTCTTTTTTTTCTTTTTTTTTTTTTGCTTTCTTTTTTAAAATTTTTTGTTATACTTTTTAGTGCTTGTTATCATTAGTGGATTTGATTTTTTGCTTTGATTGCTCTCTTCTTTCTTTCTTCCTTTTTTTTTCTTTTTTTATTACCTTTTAATTTTTAATATTTTTATTTTTGATTTTAATAAATTTATTGTATTATTATTTTTCTTTCTTTCTTTTTTTCTCCCTTTTCTGCTGAGCTGTGTGGCTGACAGGGTCTTGGTGCTCTGGCCGGGTGTCAGGCCTGAGCCTCTGAGGTGGGGGGACCGAGTTCAGGACACTGGTCCACCAGAGACCTCCGGGCTCCATGTAATATCAAATGGCAAAAGCTCTTGCAGAGATCTCCATCTCAGTGCTAAGACCCAGCTCCACTCAACGACCAGCAAGCTACGGTGCTGTACACCCTATACCAAACAACTAGCAAGACAGAAACACAACCCCACCCATTAGCAGAGAGGCTGCCTAAAATCATAATAAGGTCACAGACACCCCAAAACACACCACTGGATGTGGTCCTGCCCACCAGAAAGACAAGATCCAGCCTCATCCACCTGAACACAGGCACTAGTCCCCTCCACCAGGAAGCCTACACAACCCACTGAAACAACATTACCCACTGGGGGCAGACACCAAAAACAACGGGAACTATGAACCAGCAGCTTGCGAAAAGGAAACCCCAAACACAGTAAGTTAAGCAAAATGAGAAGACAGAGAAACACACAGCAGATGAAGGAGCAAGGTAAAAACCCACCAGACCAAACAAATGAAGAGGAAATAGGCAGTCTAGCTGAAAAAGAATTCAGAGTAGTGATAGTGAAGATGATGCAAAATCTTGGAAATAGAATGGAGAAAATACAAGAAGCATTTAACAAGGACCTAGAAGAACTAAAGAGCAAACAAACAATGATGAACAACACAATAAGTGAAATTAAAAATTCTCTAGAAGGAATCAATAGCAGAATAACTGAGGCAGAAGAAAGGATAAATGACCTTGAAGATAAAATAGTGAATATAACTACTGTAGAGCAGAATAAAGAAAAAAGAATGAAAAGAATTGAGGACAGTCTCAGAGACCTCTGGGACACCATTAATCACACCAACATTCGAATTATAGGGGTTGTAGTATAGTCTGAAGTCAGGGAGTCTGGTTCCTCCAGCTCCATTTTTTTTCCCTCAAGACTTCTTTGGCTATTTGGGGTCTTTTGTGTCTCCATACAAATTTTAAGACTTTTTGTTCTAGTTCTGTAAAAAATGCCACCGGTAATTTGATAGGGATTGCATTGAATCTGTAGATTGCTTTGGGTAGTATAGTTATTTTCACAATATTGAGTCTTCCAATAGTGGCAAGACATATTTAAAGTGATGAAAGGGAAAAATCTACAACCAAGATTACTCTACCCTGCAAGGATCTCATTCAGATTTGAGGGAGAAATGAAAACCTCTACAGACAAGGAAAAGCTAAGAGAATTCAGCACCACCAAACCAGCTTTACAACAAATGCTGAAGGAACTTCTCTAGGCAGGGAACACAAGAGAAGGAAAAGACCTACAATAACAAACCCCAAACAATTAAGGAAATGGTAATAGGAACATATATATTGTTAATTACCTTAAATGTAAATGGATTAAATGCAACAACCAAAAGCCATAGACTGGCTGAATGGATAAAAAACAAGACCCATATATATGCTGTCTACAAGAGACCCACTTCAGACCAGGGACACATACAGACTGAAAGTGAGGGGATGGAAAAAGATATTCCATGCAAATGGAAATCAAAAGAAAGCTGGAGTAGCAATTCTCATATCAGACAAAATAGACTTTAGAATAAAGACTATTACAAGAGACAAAGACGGACACTACATAATGATCAAGGGATCAATCCAAGAAGAAGACATAACAATTGTAAATATTTATGCACCCAACATAGGAGTACCTCAATACATAAGGCAAATGGTAACAGACATAAAAGGGGAAATGGACAGTAACACAATCATAGTAGGGGACTTGAACAGCCCCACTTTCAGCAATGGACAGATCATCCAAAATGAAAATAATTACGGAAACACAAGCTTTAAATGGTACATTAAACAATGGACAGATCATCCAAAATGAAAATAATTACGGAAACACAAGCTTTAAATTGTACATTAAACAAGATGGACTTAATTGATATTTTTAGGACATTCCATCCAGAAACAACAGAACACACTTTCTTCTCAAGTGCTCATGGAACATTCTCCAGGATAGATCATATCTTGGGCCACAAATCAAGCCTTGGTAAAATTAAGAAAATTGAAAGCGTATCAAGTATCTTTTCCGACCACAATGCTATGAGACTAGATATGAATTACAGGAAAAAATCTGTAAAAAATACAAACACACAGAGGCTAAACAATACACTACTTAATAAACAAGAGATCACTGAAGAAATCAAAGAGGAAATCAAAAAATACCTAGAAGCAAATGACAATGAAAACACGATGACCCAAAACCTATGGGATGCAAAAAGAGCAGTTCTAAGAGGGAAGTTTATAGCAATACAATCCTACCACATGAAACAAGAAACATCTCAAATAAACAACCTACCCTTACACCTAAAGCAATTAGAGAAAGAAGAACAAAAAACCCCCAAAGTTAGGAGAAGTAAAGAAATCATAAATATCAGGTCAGAAATAAATGAAAAAGAAATGAAGGAAACAATAGCAAAGATAAATAAAACTAAAAGCTGGTTCTTTGAGAAGATAAACAAAGTTGATAAACCATTAGCCAGACTCATCAGGAAAAAAAGGGAGAAGACCCAAATCAACAGAATTAGAAATGATAGAGGAGAAGTAACAACTGACACTGCAGAAATACAAAGAATCATGAGAGATTACTACAAGCAACTATATGCCAATACAATGGACAACCTGGAAGAAATGGACAGATTCTTAGAAAAGCACAACCTTCCGACACTGAACCAGGAAGAAATAGAAAATATAGACAGACCGATCACAAACACTGAAATTGAAACTGTGATTAAAAACCTTCCAAAAAACAAAATCCCAGGACCAGACGGCTTCACAGGCAAATTCTTCACAGGCAAATTCCCATATGTTCTTACACGCTGTTCGTGTAATCCATTAGAGCCCTTAGCATATTAATCATAGTTGTTTTAATTCCCAGTCTGGTACTTCCAACATCCTTGCCATATCTGAGTCTAGTTCTAATGATTACTCTGTCTCTATGAACTATTTTTTTGCCTTTTAGTGTACCTTGTAATTTTTTGTTGAAAGCCAAGCATGATATACTAGGTAAAGAACTAGAAAGGTCTTTAGTGATATGGTGGTGAGGTGAGAGGAGGGGGAAGGTGAAGCACTGTATAGTCCTATGATTAGATCTCAGTCTCTTAGTTAGTCCGTGCCTCTGGGTTGTGAAGTTCACAAGTACCTCTCAGTTTTCTTCCCTGTTTAAGAAGGACAGGATGGCTAGAAGATGCTAGAATTAGGCATTTCCCTTCCCTTAGGTTGGTTAGGCTCTGATAAAATCCTGATAGGTTGATCTGTGATAAAAGTTTCTCTTATGGGCAGAAATTATTGAGAAGAGTATTTCAAAATGGTTACTTTTGCCCTCCCCTCTCCTGGAAGCGTGAGGGGATTTTTCTCTAATATTTACTGTGAGAACCTGGGAGAGCTCCTGGAGGTAAAAGCCTCAAAAGTGTGGGGACAGCCCTATGACTGGACCCACCTGGAGTTTTTAACTGTCAGACTCATCCCCACTGGACCTCCAGCAATTCATCAGTTACAGTTCAAGATTTCCTACCCCAGCACTGGTTCTTACAGTGTTTTCTGCTTATAGGTTTCTATTCCAGTAAGTTGTGATTCTCTGTAGCCTTCTGTCTCTCTCTCCTATGTTTGGGGCAGGGCTCTTCCCTGTGACCTCACTTCTGTGATGGATCTAAGAAGAGTTTATTTTTCAGTTTGTTTAACTATTTAAAAAATTATACATTTTTATCAATAGTTTTTAATGTATGTAAATAAGATACTGAAACCAAAACATCATTAAAAAAAATTTCTCCATGGGTAAAGACCTGTGAAAACATTGTTTTCTGAGAAAATTTTTTTAGAGATAAATAGTTGTGTCCACATCAGTAATTTCCATTAATAGACCTTATCTCTGGGCTATAGATATACTCTTAGTTTTTAGAATAGTAGGTGTATTAGTCAGCTTGAGCTGCCATATAGGATACCACAGACTGGGTGCATTAAACAACAGAAATTAATTTTTTCACAGTTCTAGAGGTTGGACGTCCAAGATCAAGGTGCCAGGAAGGTTAGTTTCTGGTGATACTTTCTTCCTGGCTTGCAGATGGCTGCCTTCTCACTGTGTCCTCACATGGCCTTTCCTCTGTGTGTGAGTGGTATCTCTGCCTCTTCTTATAAGGATGTCAGTCCTGTTGGATTAGGGACCACCCTTCTGACCTCTTTTAACCTTAATTATCTCTTCAAAAGCCCTATCTCCAATACAATCACATTGAGAATTAGGGCTTCAGTGTATGAATTTGCGGGGGGGGATACAATTCAGTCCATAACAAGTAGATTTTATTGCCATTTGTTGAGAAAGGATGCTAGAATGGTTCTAGTATATAGGAGTCATGGTTCTAGTTTCCAGTGCTAGAAACATATTTGTGTGTGTGTGTGTGTGTGTGTGTGTGTGTGTATGTATGTGTTTCCTCCAAGTTTTAAAATTGTGTTTTGTGATTCAGTTCTAGTATATAGGAGTCATGGTTCTAGTTTCCAGTGCTAGAAACATATTTGTGTGTGTGTGTGTGTGTGTGTGTGTGTATGTATGTGTTTCCTCCAAGATTTAAAATTGTGTTTTGTTATTCAGTTATATCTTTTTTGAATTTTTTTAATTGACTGGAAAATGACTTTTAGATTTGTTTCTCAAACTGTGGTTTATGGATCAAGTGCATCAGAATAAATTAGTGGCATTATATAAAATGTAGATTCCTGAGTTTCACGTTAGAATGATTGCTTCAGAGTAACTAAACAACTTGGCCTGAGCTCATGTTCTCCAGCCCAGGGTTATATTCCCCAGCCATCAAAGGAAAGAACCAGTCCCTTCTGGTATATGAGCTTAAGTGCCATGACACTTCTTGTGTATAGTATCATTAAATATCCCCCAATAGCAATGCCTGTGGAGCATTGTTATTTCCTCTTCAGAACCAATAATATGTGTAAATTCTGTCACGGAGAACCATGCATTGGCTCTAAATGCTTGTATTTTGAAAATCTATTTTTGCATTCACCAAGTGCCCTATCATTTCTAAATTTCCTATAGCATTATTATCTTCTCATCTTTGTCTTCTATCTTCTAGGCTACCATTTATAATTTACTTCTACCCTGGATTTTAAACAGTAGATAAACATTTAAAGAGAGTTCTGAAAGTAGAGCTTACTAGACAGACAAGAAGAAGAGTAATGTTTGTTTTTTTGTGCCAAGTCAAGGAAGCAAGTGCAAGCTTGGGGGTTTGGCATGACTAGTGCAGGGATTCTCAAGTGCTGTTCTTCATGGCACTGCAGAATTGTGGGCAGCACTCTTTAGGGGATGAGAAGATTTAAGGCAACACTAAACTAACTAGCAATAATCATAACCCAATTGGCACTAGCCTGTAAGAATATTTCCCAGCATATATTAAAGTACCCATAGTTATCACACTACTCAAGCAGTCACTCTCCAAAAATGTGATTGTACTTGAGTAGTTTACTCCCTTGCTTAAATATGCTCATGACGCAGTTTACTCCCTTGCTCAAATATGCTCACCTGATAGGCAATGGCAAAACACAATACACATTCAGTTCTAGCAACAAGAAAATTTGCACTTTTGTCAAAACTTGGTGGTGTACCTTGCATATGATTGCCATGATTGCCAACATTGCCTGTTGGGCTTGAGGAGAGGGATTATGTGGGAGAAGAGAATAAATGTGTTAAAAAAAAAAAGGCAACAACAATAATAATGAAGACATCCACCATTTATTTATCATAAGAGAGGCTCTTATGATAAATCTTATTCACATTATTTTTAATCCTCATAGCTATGTACAAAGTGTTGTGATTAATTCTTTCATAGAAGAGAAAAATGAGGTTTATAAAGGTTAAGGATTCAAACTCAAATTTATCTGATTCCTGAGCATAAGCTTTTTCGCATTATGTTTCTAAAGTTAGATGGAGCCAGATCACAAAGCTCCTCATGTGATATGATGTTGGGAAGTTTAAATACTAGGGCCAGCATTTCCTAAAGTTCATCCTGTGGAATAGTAATCCTTCAGGATGGGAGCATTGTTACTCTAAGTGAAGGGCTCGGGTGCCCAGATAGGCTTATGAAATAGTGGGTTTCACCAGCCACTCACATTCTGCTGATGCACATCTCTTGAGCAATGATGCGTATATATGAAGTCGCTGTTTGGGTTTGGGGGGTATTCTGGGGCCACAGAATAGAGCTTTTGTATGTGTGATGCTAAACTCACCAATTCAGAGGTTGAACTCATGGCCTTAATCTCATTAGCAACACAGGGATGAAATGTACAGTTGTGGGAAATATAGTCAATAATAATGTAATATCTTTATATGGCGACAAAGGTGGTCAAAATATACAAACTTACAGTTATAAGGTAAATAAGTACTAGTGATGTAATGTACAACATGATTAATATCATTAACACTGGTGTCCGTTATACATAAAAGTTAAGAGAGTAAACCCTAAGAGTTCTCATCATAGGAAAAAGTATCTTTTTCTTTTATTTTGTATCTGTATGAGATGGTAGATATTCACTAAACTTATTGAAGTAATCATTTCATAATGTATGTAAGTCAAATCACTATGCTGTGCACCTTAAACTTATACAGTGCTGTATGTCAATTATATCTCAGTAAAACTGGAAGAGAAAAAAAAGCAGTACCATTCTAGATCTGTGCTATACCTTCCCGACCAATCATGTGATACATCTTTACTTTGAGGATATACAGCAAATTCCTTAGGAAGCATGTTTTGTTTTGCTTTGCTTTTTAAAAAAATCTCATTTGTTAAGCCAAATTATTTTAGAATGTTTCAAAACTGCTTAATCTATAGATTTTTAACTATATATTTAAATGTATAATTAAATATATGTGTATGTATGTGTGTACATACTATACAAAGAGTAAGCTTCCAATTTTGTTATTTTTAATGTGTGTATTTATACATGTATATGAACATATACGAAAAAGATTAGAACAAAATACAGAGAAGGGTGAGCATTGATTATATCTTTTGTGGAAGTATTACAGATGATTTTAATTTTCTTCTTTATATTTTCAAATTTTCAAAAGAATATATATTATTTTCATAAGGAGAAAAATATATTTCCTATATGTGTCCTCATTACCTAGTTTAAAAATGTGTTGCTTTTTCTTTTCAGTCTGTCTGGGCATGTGTCCCTTTTGCATATTTTATTCATGGACTAAAATCCTTGTCTGACTTTCACAATGAAATCAGCTTTTTAATGCTGAGAAGAAATACTAAAATTTGCACTGAGACCGAATGAGTGATCTTGAGCAACGTAGGAACTCTGGAGTGTTGTGTATGTGTGTATGCGTGTGCGTGTGCGTGTGCGTGTGCGTGTGTGTGTGTGTGTGTGTGTGTGTGTGTTTTGGCTACATGATGGAATTTGAATGAGAAGAAATACAAAACAGGGGTTAGCTCAAGCAAGAGATGGAAGGGAAAATATACAAAGGAGAGGGTGGGGAAAGAAGCCAGAAATGAGAAAAACACAGACAAAGGCTAGAAAAGAGCTGGAGAGCAAAGCCAAAGTGAGCGTAAGGGTTATGCATTCCAGAGCATGCTACAGAAATCCCAGATTACTGGATGCTAAGTAGAATATATTTCTAATAGAATTTGGGACTATCTTTTCTTTTCTATATTATTTATTTATTTATTTGTTGCTAGTCTCCATGATCATTTCTACATAAAGTTTCAGACACTGCTGTTTATACGAACTATAGGTTACTGCAATACTGCCCAGATTGAGAAATCCTAATCTAGAATAGAATATTCTGAAACAAGCTGGCTAATAGTTAATCAATGTGTTAAAAGGAGAGGACTATAACCTATAGTCCTATAACATATGTTAATAATATTAATAATGTTAACATATGTTAATAATAAGTTTGAATCAACATTATTTTCAAAGAAGTACATTTTCAGGATACTTTGACTTTAGCCTTATGATGCACACAAACATTAAAAGGAAAAGAAATGAAATAGTCCTATTTCTAGAACTGTGGATAACTCATTAGTTTTGATTTATATAGATTTGTACAACCTAATTTTATTTTGTTGGTGGTGGTCCTTTTCTCCTTTTGGGGAGACTTGTACAGCTAGGGTCTTGAGCCCATATAAATCTGAAACTTGGCCTGGAGAATCCTGAAATTACCTATACCTGCATGGCTTTCACTTAAAATTATAAAGTTAGTTTGTTTCCCATTAACCTACCTGAGATATCTAGATTACCAGTTGTCCAGTTACCCATTACTTGGTTTGCATGCATAAATGCTTCCCGCTCAAACCAAAACCTTCTACACTAAGTTGATTCATGCCTAGATTCCATACCTAGAGATTCATTCTTTGTGATCTTTTGCATTTCGTTGCCTATGAAAATATTTCCACTTCTAGGAGAGAGCTGCTCATGGAGTGGTAAGCCATTTTGTATTGGGACTGATGTTTTTTATAAATTTTCTTGAGTAAGATTTTGACGCAAAGGTAAATAGAAACATCGCAAAGAACTCTATACTTAATAAGTAGATTTAGGATAGCAGAGAAGACTGAAACAGCAGAGGCAAACTTGATACGTGGCCCAGGGTACATTTCTACTCTGCAAGCTGTATTCATACGTGGCTCTCCTTTTAACACATTGATTAAATATTAGGCAGCTTGTTTCAGAATATTCTACTCTAGATTAGGATTTCTCAATCTGGGCAGTATGGCTGGACTTTAGGTTGAAGAGTTCTTTGTTGTGAGCAGTTGTCATGTACATTGTAGGATGTTTAGCAGCATCCTTGACCCCTACCCACAAGAGGCTATTAACACACGCTCCACTCCCACAGTTGTGGCAACCAAAAATGTCTCCAGACTTTGCCAGATGTCTTCTGGGGTGCAAAATAACCCCTGTTTGAGAACTGCTGGTCTCAGTTAATCTGTGTTTTTCTCCCTAGTGGCTAAGATCTAATCAGCATTTCTTCAGGTTCATATTTAGCAGCTATGTGTTTATTTTAAACCATTCTTCCCTCATCTCTAGCCTACTCTTCAGCTCTCAGTTAGTATGATGACTCTTGCGGTCCCAAAAGTTTATAATTAACCACCACGTGTAACCATTGCTACTAAGTATGATGTAGAGAGAATCTTTACAAAATTGCTAAAGGCTTGAAATAGGGGATCTCTCACATACTCAGTTCTTTGACCATACTGACCCATACTTCCAGATGACATAATGGCCCTCAGAATCTGGTTTTCCACTTCATCTGCCAACTCACATATTTGTATATGTGTGTATATTGAAAAAATAATCTAATATAATGAAAGATGATTCTCCTTTGAAGATCTTTGTAGAGTTAGTGTCTGATTTATAACAAGTTGCTTAGTTTATGTTGTTGAATTTAGGATAACTTTGACCTAATAACATCATCCTAATTACATTTAGCACGTCTAGATTTCTGCTCAAAGGCCAGCACAAACACAACAGTAGTGCTACCTTTATGAAACATGCCAAATCAGAGTGTTCTAAGGTCTAAAATAGACCATACTGGATCTTAATGCAGAGAAACTGAAGGTTGACTTGCTAGGGGAAAACTCTAGTCATGATAGGAAATGCAAAAGATGTTGGAAGCAATCAAAGCAGTGTTACAGAGCAAGTGTGAGAGCCAAGGTGAGGGCATAAGGAAAGCTGGGTCAAAGTCAAAAGCTAGGAAGAATGGGAGCAGGTAAGGATGTATAATAAAAACAGCCAAAGGCAAATGGTTCTGCATTAACACAGAGAACAATGCATGGATTGTAGAATCTCACTTCTCTGTGTGCTGGCTACATGGTGCACAGCAAGACTTGAGGGCTTAAAGGTGCGCAGTAGGACAAGGCTATACTTTAAAACCTAGATTGTGAACTCATGTTCTCTAGATAAAATTCCCAGTCTACTCACAGGACTATGAGTATGTTCTAATATTTGTTTCTAGGTCTCATTACGTACTAAAATCATGGCTCTACAGAATGTGCAAGATAGACTTAAAGTAGACAGTCATGCAATTCTGCTACATTTTTGGCCCTTAGAGAATAGGCTTCATCTCTAATTCATCTAGTGATATGAATATTAAGAAGTTTTCAGAATAGCCTACTTTTTGAAAAGATATCCAAATATTAGTCACAGTTACTGGCAAACACCATGTGTGACTTATATTACGCACTGGGTACTAATTTGAAAATCATTTACTAATTCTGAAATATATTAGTTTAAAATTTTTAAGGATTGATAAATGTATTTAGTATAAGAAAAATTCAGGGCTTCCCTGGTGGCGCAGTGGTTGAGAGTCCGCCTGCCGATACAGGGGACACGGGTTCGTGCCCCGGTCCGGGAAGATCTCACATGCCGCGGAGCGGCTGGGCCCGTGAGCCATGGCCGCTGAGCCGGTGCGTCCGGAGCCTGTGCTCCGCAACGGGAGAGGCCACAACGGTGAGAGGCCCGCGTACCGCAAAAAAAGAAAAAAAAAAGAAAAATTCAAGGAATATTGTTGGTTAATTGATCATGATGGTAGTTTGTTATGTTATCAGTAAATACTGGCACATAATTTTTCATACAGGATATTATCACACCTTTCATATCTGCTAGCTATGCAGAAGGAAAAAAATTTTTAATTAGGTTGAATCAATTAGATGAGATAATGCATGTGAAAATGGTTAGCGGAGTACTAGGAACAAGTAGGTACTCAATGATATTTTTCCTGGGGAAACTAAAACAGGGAATGGCTATCTCAAGTTATCCAGTATGATTGAGGTGGAGCCAGGGAGCCAGGGAGAGAATTTAAAATTATTGTCATGAAATGTGTTGCCTTTTGTTTGCCATATTGGACCTAGAAAAGGAGTCTTGCCTGACCATAATTTTTCTCTTTGTAGTATTGATTAATGTGATGATTATAAAATGGGACATACAATATGGCCACAGTTTGCTATTAAATGATAATCATGCCTTAACAACAGTGAAGTCTTGTCTACTATGAGCTCCACTCACTGTACTTAACATTTCTGAGCCTCAGTTTTCTCATCAGCGAAACGGGTTTACTATCACCTGCCTCGTAAGACTGGTCTCAGAGTTAAAAGAAAGACTGTGCATACTGTGTCTAACGCAGGGTTTGACCAATAATATCTCCTCTATGGAAGAAATTAAAGGTATTTCATTTTAAGAGAATCTAAATATTTTGGGCAATATTTTAGTCCACTCATGGGACGCTTTTGTCAGAAGGTGTCTGTATGATATATTCAAGTTTGAGAGTTTGGCTCATATTTTTAGCTTTTCTGATTAGACATTTTTAATGGTTACATCCTTGAAAAATATATTTAAAAGATTTTTACTCTATTTGCTATAAGCTTTCTTGTTATTTGGCAGAGAACATTATTTTACACTATCCCTTAAAGGATCCAAATGAAAGTAGATATGGCTTCTGAAAGTCTTGGGTATTTTTAATCTTCTAAGTCTTCAACCAATTGTCATTTCATTAAGGTGCCTTGCCGAGATGTTCTTCCACATACCATCATTAAGATGAATTGTAGCTCTGCTCCATAATACACGTATTACAAGCTCAGTCTGCATGTGCTGAAATTATAACTACAGACACGATCCCAGTTCCTGGAGAGAAGTGAAGAATCACAGCTGCTGTTTCAGGCAGCTTTGCTGTCAGTTTCAAGTTAGAAACCACCTTCCTAATCATAAGAACAAAAGCCCATAATCAGAATAAAAATGTTGGCTCTTTGGCAAAAACCAAGGATTGAAGTGAATATCAAAGATTATTTTTAAAAATGTCTTTCATTGTGGTAAAATAGACATAAAATATAACATAACAATATACACTTATCATTTTAATCATTTGTAAGTGTACAGTTCAGCGGCATTAAATACATTCACAGTGTTGTGTAACCATCACCACTATTTATACCCAACACTTTCTCATTATCCCTAACATAAACTCTGTACCCATTAACCAATCCTGGTAACCTCTATTCTCCTCTCTGTCTCTGTGAATTTGCCTATCCTAGGTACCCCACATAAGTGGAATCAGACAGTATCTGTCCTTCTGTGTCTGGCTTATTTCATTAATCACAAACCCATGTTATAGCATATATCAAAATGCCATACCTTTTTATGGCTGAATAGCAGTCCATTGTCTGTATAGCCCACAAAAATAAACATTTTGTTTATTCCATCATCTGTTGATAGGCACTGGGTTGTTTACACATTTTGGATATTGTGAATAATGCTGCTATGAACATTGGTGTACAGATATCTGAGTCACTGCTTTCAATTCTTTTGGGTATATACCTAGAAGTGGAATTACTGGGTGATATAATAGTTCTGTGTTTAACTTTTTGAGGAAACACCAAACCATTTTTCACAATGACTGCACCATTTTACATTTTCACCAGCAGTGTACAAGGGTTCCAGTTTCTCCACATCCTCACCAGTACTTGTTATTTTCTAGCTTTTGTTATTACTATTATTCTTCTTGTCATCCTAGCAGGTGTGAAGTGGTATCTCATTGTGATTTTGATTTGCATTTTCTTAATGACTAATGATGCTGAGCATCTTCTTATGTACTTATTGGTCATTTGTATATCTTCTTTGGAAAAATATCTATTCAGGTCCTTTGCCTATTTTTTTCATGTTTCTCCATATTTTTATAAATTTATTTATTGTATGTATTTATTTTTGGCTGGGTTAGGTCTTCATTGCTGCACGCAGGCTTTCTCTAGTTGCTGCGAGTGGGGGCTACTCTTCGTTGCGGTGCACAGGCTTCTTATTGCGGTGGCTTCTCTTGTTGTGGAGCACGGGCTCTAGAGCACAGGCTCAGTAGTTGGCACACAGGCTTAGTTGCTCTGCGGCATGTGGGATCTTCCCGTTCCAGGGCTCGAACCCGTGTCCCCTGCATTGACAGGCAGATTCTTAACCACTGCACCACCAGGGAAGCCCTGTTTCTCCATTTTTATTGATTCTCTGAAGTGCAGGAAATCCAAGTGATTAGCCCAACATTAGTAAAGGGCAAAGATAAGACTTAACCCCCTTCTTCTGACTCTCAACCCAGTTCTCTTTTCTCTACAGAGTTAGCAAACCACCCTTTAGTCAAATGTGGTCTGCAGAAGCACATGAGAGATTTTTCAATGAATCTGGCTCAACATGACCCCTTCAACATATTGTTCGGAGGTGACATTTTACTATGGCTAGTTTCTGTGGGTCACCTTTGCCAATTTTTAAATTGAGTTGTTTTTTGTTGTTGTTGTTAAGCAGTAGGAGTTCTTTATATATTCTGGATATTAATTCATTATCAGATATATGATGTGCAGATATTTTCTCCCTTTCTGTCAGTTGTCTTTTCACTTTCTTGAGAGTGTCTGTTAATACAGAAAAGTTCTTAAATTTGATGAACTCTAGTTTAATCTCTTTTTTATTTTGTTGCCTTAGAATGGACACCTTCTAAGGACATGACAATACCATAAAAAGTTTCTCTTCCATCAGGGTGCACTGTCACGTAATGCTTTCTATCTCATTACTGATGTCTAAAGTTGCATAATGAAGACTATTCAGAAATAGCTGAAAGTTTCAGCCAGTCTGGGAAGGGTGATGGTTCCCCTTGCCATCCTGGCCTTATGAGAGTGTTGAGAAGTGAACATGACCATCTTGTTACTATGATCATGCTGGTGTCCGAAAAGCAGCACACAGGGGTTATGAGAATGAATGAGATAATGTCTGTGAAGTGCTTTGAGCTCTTTAGAAGAAGTTTTCTTTGTAATTAGGGAGTAATGCTGCATTATTACAGTTACTATGATTATCGTCATTATTAAAGGTAGAGCCAGAAAACATGGCCCTTCCAATGGGAAAAGTTGTGAATAAAGCCCAGCAATTCGTAAAGGAAGTGGTTCATGCACCAGTTATGAGCTTCCAGTTTGTAATTACAGTGAACTGGGTGGTTTTGCGTGCACCAGTTTGTTATTCATCCAGAGGAACAACATTTTGCATGTATAACAGCTCCCAAAAGGTGCCCAATACACAGCAAACACAGAAGAAACGGAAGAAGGCTTTGCATGACCACTGAGTTGCAAATTTGAAATTCAATTACCTGTTCCGGATTGTCTTTAAATTTGCACAGAAACATGGTAAAATTTGTCAATGAGAAACTTTGGTTAAGAAAAGAAAAAAATGCAAGCATGAGTCTTACATGTGTGGACAAGAGGAGAACAAAAGGAACCATATATTCACTTCACTCTCCCATCATATTACACATTGATAAAGCCTTTATTTAAGTACTGCTGATGCCAAAACGTAAGAGTTCAATTTTACCCTCTTTCTTTTGTTCTGAAATGCTCCTTTTATTTTGCCACATCTCTGGTCCCACAGAGGGTAGAATGGGAAGGAATGAAAACAAAGGATAAAGAGTAATCAAAAAGCCATCCTGAGGGATTTAGAGCATCCTTGCTTGTCAGTCCCTGATCCAAACCCAAATGGCCACTGGGACACTGGAGAATGTGTCCAGCAGCCAGCCTGTGCCCTTCTATATTTATGCTCATTAAACTCTGCTATAAGCATGTTCTGAACATGGAGTTTAAGCTGTGGCTTAACCCAGAGCTCAGAGATCTGAAGCTGGGAGACAAAACACATTACTGAGAACATCAGAGACTATTGTCTCCCTGCTCCCTGGGCAGGGTGTTCTAGACCTTTTTTCTGCGGAAAGGGTTGGTTATTTACCACTTTGACACTCTGGGTGACCAGTCCGAGTTCCTGTAATTTGACCTCTCACCCCATCCAGCACACAGCTGTTCACATTTCCTTTTCAAGTTCATCATTCAGAATCCACAGACGGGAATCGTGTTCTCTTACATGTAGTCACCAATGGAGGAATAGATGTTGTTTAAGCCTGGTGAAGGGTGTAAAACATGTCATCTCAAAATATGCCACTCTGGCACAGGGCTTATTTTTAGCTAAAGAACTTAAAAAACAGTAGATGCAAGATGGGTGCTCTGATAAGAAGGAGGTAAAACCCCACGAGGAAGGTGTCCCTCCTACACCAGGAGGAAAGTAACATTCTTATCATCAAAGATGGGAAGCGGAAGTAGAGAAAAATCTGTACAAACAAGCCTTGTTAAACTAAAGCTTATCTTCCTAGTTTCTTTTCCACCGTTAACTGCCCTAGCCCAAGCCCCTTTGTTTTGTCACGTTTTCATGGTTTACCACTCTGTCCAATTCAGTATATAAACACTCAACTCTAACTGGTTTTTGGGTCTTCATTTCCTTATGAGGGCTCCCATATCATGTAAAACTTATATTAAATAAATTTCTATGCTTTTCTCCTCTTAATCTGTCTTTTATTACAAGAGCCCTAACTAAGAATTTATAAGTATAGAAGGAAAGGTTAGTTTTATTCCCCTACACTGTGGTGAGCAAACATTTATACAAAGGCTAATTCAAAACAAATAAATTAATGGGTCTAATTCTTTTCCATTCAAAATAAACATATTTATTAAATCCCAGAAGAAAAAAATTTATATATATTCTACAAATTATATTGCTGACCTTATTAAATAAGTGAAAGTCAATGAGAAAATTGGCAGAGCCTTTTAGACAATAAAATGTTAAAAAGCCAAGCATGTCTGAGGAGGAATCAGAAATTACATTTTAATCTTTCAACCCTTATATTTGTAAAGTGCCTTAGAGTTCACAAATGATGGCCACATGTCCACTCTCATTTACTATCTGTAACACAGGAGGTCCATATTATTATCATTTCTATTTTTCAGCTAAAGGAACCAAGGTTCAGAGAGGCAAACTGATCTATGTGAGATCATATATCCATTTAGTGGCAAAGCTGTGGAGAGAAATAATTTGTTCTAATATCAAGTTCATACATTGAGAACTATGCTAGGCTACAAGTTTGGCTCCTGTAACAAAGGCCCAAGCAAGAAAGAAGTTTATTCCTTTCTAATTCAGTTGTCTATGAGTGACTGGGCACAAACAGTCTCAGGCTGATAGAACAGTTCCACAATGTCTAGGACCCAGGCTCCATCTATTTCTTGGTCCTCAGCTCACAGCTTCCATCTCATGGTCTAATGCAATGGTTTCATTCCCATTACCACGTCTTAATTCCAGTCAGCAGGAAGAGAAGGATAAAGGGAAGAAGGGCTCCCTGTTTTACTCTAGGAGCACAGTCTGGAAGTCGTATACATCTTTTCTGCTCCCATTAGCCAGAACTTAAAAACACCTAATGGTGAGCAGCCTTGCACCCAACTAAACCAGGGCATTCTGTTAACAAAGGACAATGTGTGAAATGCATATTGGGCAGCAACTAGCAATCTTTGTTATTTTGAGCACTATTGTGTCAAGCACCTATATAGTTAAGATACGGAATAAAGAAAAAAAGAAAATATGGCTACTGCCTGTCAATTTAAGCCAGTCTGAGCTTTTTGCCCCCTCTGGCTAGATTCATCTCATCCTCAGCTAGGCAGGACAGTTTGAACCAAGCAATCAATAATGAGAATGATGGTGCCCAAAGATGTCCACATGTCTGAATGTCACCTAATATGACAAAAGGGACTTTGCAGATGTGATTAAATTAAGGATTTTGAAATGGGTAGATTATCCTGAATTATCTGGGTGGGCTCAGTGTAACCACAAGGGTCCTTATAAGAGAGAGGCAGGAGATCAAAGTTAGTAAGAGGAGAAGACAGTGTGATGACAGAAGCAGAGATTGTAGTGACGTACCACAAGCCAAGGAATGCTGGCAGTCTTTAGAAGCTGGAAGAGCCATGGAATTGATTCTCCCTGGACCCTCTATAAGGAATCACACTTGACAACATCTTGATTTTAGCCCTTTAAGGCTCATTTTTAACTTCGAACCTTAAGAAATGTAAGAGAATAAATCTGTGTTGTTTTAAGCTCTAAGTATGTGACAATTTGTTACAACAGGAGTAGGAAACAAATACACCAAGTGAATGTGAGCCCAGATGCCATTAATTTCCCATAAGAGCCAGATGCCAGGACTCAACTCTGTATATGATAGAACAGCCCTGGCACCACCTGGCTGAAAGGCACATGTCCAGGTTCCTTATAAATGATGTGGAGCACTTGGGAGCCTTTTCCCGCTGAATCATTTTGCTTTGACTTTAGATCATAAGTCTTATTATAAAGCTGGGCAGGCCATACATGGCCTGGCAATCACTGTTCATTCATACTTTGTTTAAACCATCTGTGGAGATTCTGTTCTTTGCATTCTAATCATTTTGTACTAAAAATACAAGGTTCATTATAAAGCTGCACTGTCCATGTGTACCTTGTTTTCAGAGATGGGTAGCCCTGTGATTGATTTTTTGGAAAGGAGTAACTCATATATTCTCAAAAAAACTTAGAGGAATATAACCGACCAGAAAAATATGACCCACAGTAGGACTAGTTATCAGTGGTACATTGAATTCCTATGGTCTTTGGCCACTGTCACAAGAAACATTCTTGCTCCAGTCCTCCTCCTTCTCACCTGGAGACACTGAATGATGAGTCAAGAATGGCCACAGGCTCCACTGGAAACAGAGGTGAATGAATGAGATGCGGCTCGAATATTTCTAATGTGAATTGCTTAGGGCTGAATGGAATCATGCCCTGAATTTGTGCACAATGCATTGGATAAACACAGCACCTGAACCAAAAAATTGAGAATTAATTTTCCTTATGGAGGGAAGCCAGCGTCAGATGCTTCATCTAAAAATGCTAGTCAGCTCTTCTTGGTTGGCAATTCTTAGGGAAAGAGAGGACAAGCATATATCTATAGTAGCAGGTATTTAAGAGGATAGTCTGAAATGCATCAAGGCTGGATTTGGTTCAGGATGAATAAATTCTAATGACAAATATTTGTATTATGTTTTGGAATGAACAAAGCATTTTTATAGGTATTGATCTCATGTCATGATTGCAATAACTCTGTGATCTTAGTTTCATCCTTCTGGATATAGATGAAGAACCTGAGACTCAGGCAGCTGGTCTGAGTTTTATTTAATATTGACAGGTGGAGCCCAGACCTGAACTCAAGTCTTCAAACTCTGAGTCTGGGTTCTTTCCACTAAAACATGAGGGCTCTGTAGTGACACCGAATGTGGCTGCATTAGTAAAGGTTGTTTCAGTGCACTCTGAGAGCTGCAGAGTCGCACAAGTTTCAGGGATTATTTTACCTCTGCATGTGCTTGTCGGGGTAGAGCTAGGGAGTATCTTTGGATAGGTTGTCTTCAGACACGTTATCAATGTGAGGGCATTGCCGACTGTACACAATTTCTCTGTCTTTCCCCTTCGACTCCAGCACATCCATTAACATACGTCAGAGGCTATAGGACTTCCCCAAGAACCTTTGGTGACCGTGGTTTATATGTTCACCGGTGACCCTAGAAGTCAAGTAAATTCCCCAGTGCTACTGTAACCAGCATGTCCAAGTTTTCCTGAAGCAGTGCTGTTGTTTCTCCCCCCAAGTCTTCTCACTGTTACCCCCTTCTCATCAACTAGGTCTGCAGGGTGGACTGGCCAGCAGCCCTGGCTGAAGGACTCACCCACTCACCCTATTCTAGGCACTCCAGATTCTCAATAAATATCTGTTGAGGGAATGGATTGAGTGAGATTTACATGAATGCCTCCAAATTTGATGCTCTGAGTCCGTTCACTGAAAGGCAGCCTGGTCTTTTCCCATAGTGACTCTTCCCAAATATTTCTGAAACTCTCTTGTGGTCCTTATATCTGCTTGCAAATCCATCTTCATAATTCTTGCTGCCTGCCAGGGCACTACAATCCAGATGCTCACCTGTAAGCTGGACTCCATATCTGATCACTGCTTTGCTGGTTTAGAGAGAGAAAGTTACTTCTTCTAGTACTGTCTTGATTCTCAGTTTTTGCCAGCTCAGTTCCTTTTAAAGTGAGAGAGTGGGCACATCTTCTTTCTGTGTTATGATCAGCAAGAGGTGTCCGTAGGGCTCCAAAGTGTTACTGACCTTCCGTTTCATGTAAAAACTGCCAGAATGACCGGGGTCAAGATGAGCTCCAGTATCTGGAGTCATCCATGTTCCATGATGCATAGGTTTTGTTGCTTAAGGTAATCAAGCTGGTATCCTTCCTGAATATGTTGGAAAATAATAAGTAGTCTTCACACCTATGCAAAACTTACGTTTGATACCATGAACGGTCTAAGTATGACTGTAATGTAAAGATATATGCAGTTCCAGAGGTGTTGTCAAGAAAATTCTCCCGGATGTTTCCTAGTGCTGTACCCCACGGTCCCTTCATACAGCTGAGATCCTTTGCTGGGTGCTGGTGTTAGATCTTCACACAAGGTAGACACTGGAATGTCATCTTTCACCCACTCCATGGTTGTCTATGTGGTAGCCTTATATCTCCATGTATGTTGACAGTTCTTCTGTGGACCTAACATCTTATTTTTTATTCTATTTTCCCAGTGTATGAGCATATAGGAGCTGATCATTAAATACTATCTGATGATTCAGACATTTGCATAGTATAATCAGGAAGCTCTAGCAAATGAACCTGCAGCTGTGTAACCTGGTTCGGCTACATTCATACCCATCATTTAAGGATATTACATACATGAAATTTTTAGCTGTATTAAACTGATCAGTTTAATCATGAGCCAGAATGGAAGAGAAAAGAATGCAGCTGAAAATGTATTGTTCGTCAACTCTTGGAAAAGGCTAGAATCATGACTGAACATTTTGACTCTCCTTTGCCTTCCTTTCACTACAGGCCCAAGTCTCTTCTTGCTCTTGTGGAAATTTAATTCCATATTTCTCCTGTTTCAGATGACAACCAACCTCTACACCTATCCCCATTATCCCTGACAAATGTCTTCCTGGATTTTAGGAAGGATTCTAAGAAACTTATTCAGCTTTTTTTTTGTTTGTTTTTTTGCGGTACGCGGGCCTCTCACTGTTGTGGCCTCTCCC
>NC_041218.1:75812003-75824503 GCF_002837175.3 Physeter macrocephalus
ATCGGCAGGCGGACTCTCAACCACTGCGCCACCAGGGAAGCCCAGCTTATTTTTCTTACACACACACAGCTCTGTTCTCCACACAAGCCGGACCAATTTCACTCACATGGGCACTGCGCTGCTCCTCACTCCAACCTGTCATGTCATATGCTTTCATCTTTCCGTCATCAATCTGTGTCCTTTTTCATTTAAAAATGAACTTTAGCATTCCCTGGTGGCCTAGAGGTTAGTATTAGGTGCTTTCACTGCTGTGGCTTGGGTTCAATCCCTGGTCGGTGAACTGAGACCCCACAAGCCACGCGGCGTGGCCAGAAAAAAACAAACGAAGAAAGAAAAATGCCTAAAAAAATAACAACTTTATTTTAGAGTATGACATACTTACAAAAAAGTGCACAGATCTTAAATGTAAACTTGGATGGATTTTCAGAAAGTGAGTACGTCCACGTAACCAGCATGTGGGTCAAGCAAGAATATTACCAGCACACATGAATCACTCAAACTAATCATGATTCACCTCTGAGGGTAACCATATCGCACCATCCTGACATCTTGTACCATAGATAAATTTTCCTATTTTAAAATTTTATATAAATGGAATCATAAAGTAAGTATTTTGTGTGTCTGGCCTCTTTCGCTCAAAATTATTTGTGAGATATATCTGTGTTTTGTATGCAACAATATCTTGTTCATTCTCATGTTATATAGTATTCCACTGAATATATGTGACAATTCATTTATTCATTCTATTCTATCCATTTGATACTACAATTCATTTATTCATGTTCTCCTCTGAACAGTCATACATGTCTGTTAAACATATGCATTCATGTGTTGGGTATATAACTAAGAGCAGAATTACTGTGTCTTAAGGTTGTCAAAAGAAGAGTTGTAGATTTGAACAAGAAAAGAAGTTTATTTGCAAACGGGTAAGAAGATTCAGATTTCAGAAGGCTCATGAAAACTAAAAACCAAGAGGTTATTGGAATGGGAAAAAACCCTCAAGATTTCCAAGTTTCCATTAGTTGATTCATCTTTTCATGGTGGGAAAGTTCAGCTTTCTCACATGATTACCATAACCACAAATGTCATGATCTGTTTTCAGATACAAACATCGCAAAAGTCAGAGATGAAGGTGTTTTTGCAAGGCAGGCAAGGCTTATAGGAAATGTTCAAGGTTTTGTTTAATGAGTCCCAGAACTGCACAGGTAGGCCTGTTATATTTGCAGTATCTCAGAGTGCAAAATATTTTATCATCTCTGTTTAAGTGACACATACGCTTATTCATTATGTAGCAGGACAAAGGGTTAGCTATGCTTTCACAGGAATGTACATATTCAGCTTCAGGTGATACTGCCAAATAGTTTTTCAGAGTGACTGTACCAATTTACACTTCCACCAAAAGTGTAAATTAATTTCAGTTGCTCTACATTATTACTACTCTAGATATTGCCTGTATTTCAAACTTAGCCACTGGAAGTATCTCATTGCAGATAAGGTGTGCATTCCTCTGCTTTCCTGTGGCCACTTGGTAATCTTTGTTTAGTGCCATTCAGTCTCACCCATTTTTATGTTGGGTTGTTTGCTTTTAACTGTTACTTTTAGGAGTGCTTTATATTCTGCATATGAATTCTTTGTCTGATATATGTAGTGCAAAAAATTTCTCCCACTCTGGCTTGCCTTTTCCTTCCCCTAATAGTGTCTTTTGATGAACAGAAGTTCTTAATTTTAATGTAATCCAATTTATCCTTTTTTTCTTTTATGATTACTGTTTTTCTGTCCTGTTTGAGAAATCTTTGCCTATTCCAAGGTCATGACATATGCTCCTAAGTTTTCTCCTAAAAGCTTTATTTTTTTTTACCTTTCACATTTAGATCTACAATCCAACTAGAAGTGAATTTTGTCGATGGTATGAGATAAAAGGTTCAACATTCATTTGTTTCCAAATGGATATCCAATTGACCCAGCACCATTTATTGAAAAAACTAATTGTCATCCTCTCCCCATTGCACTGTAGTGTCATCTTTGTCAAACATGAGGTGACCCCATGTGTTTGGATCTGTTTCTGAATTGTAGTCTGTTCCATTGGTTCATTGTCTGTTTTTGCACCAATACCAATTTACTAGTCATTACTATGTCTGGTAGTTTAGATATTCCAAGTTATGTTCTTCTTCAAGATTACATTGGCTATTCTAAACCCTTCACATTCTGCATACATTTTAGAATCAGCTTTTCAAATTACACACAAACACACACACACACACACACACACACACACACACTCACACACACACCCTGGCTGTGATAGTTATTGAGATTGCTTTGATTGTATAGATAAATTTTTGAGAATTTTGACATCTTTATACTATTCAGTCTTCTAATCCATCAATATGTTATTTGCCTCTATTCAGGTAGCCTTTCATTGATCTTAATAATGTTTTGTAGTATTTAGTATAGAAGTTTTAAATGTCTTTGTCTGATTTTCTACCAAGCTCTTGATATATTTTATTCTTTTGTAGGTGAATAATTTTTAGTATTTTATTTTCCATGTTTTTGTTGTTGGTATATAAAAATATAATTGACTTTTGTTTATGTCTGAATGATATGTCTTTTTCTCTCCTTTTACTTTTATGTTTTCTGTGTCCTTATATTTAAAATGAATCTCTTGTAAGAAATCTATTGTGGTTTTCTTTAAACCCAATCTGACAATCTTCGTGTGTGTGTGTGTGTGTGTGTGTGTGTGTGTGTGTGTATAAAACGGAGTTTTGAATCTCACTTATTTTTGCTCGAATAACATTTCAGGAGAGTATACATAAATATACATAATTTTTTGATATGACTATAAGTAGCAGTGATAATGGTACCTACTCCATAGGGGTTTTGTGAGAAATAAATTACTAATTTTTAGAAACTTATAATAATATTTAGAATATAGTTAATACTCAGTAAACTAGCAGTTATAATTTTTATTACAGATATTTATTTTTTCCTAAATCTTTGCTATTTCAAATAATCAGCCATGAACATCCCTGTGCTATTTGTTATATCATGCTGTTATTGCTACACTCTTCCACTGCTCTGTTGTTAAATGTGCATATTTACAGTTTTCATAGATAATGGGAAATTATTTTTTCTCCTATAAAATACATCACTTTTATGAATTAGCCTAGAAAACTTTTATTTGTAGTAAGAACGTCAAAAATTTCTTGATACTTACATGCAACTCTCTGATTTGTTTGTGTTTAATAAAACTGATCTGTCATTCATTTACTGAGGACTTATACATATCAGTCACCATAGAAAAGTTGTATCACATAACTAGTAAATGTTGACCAAGAATCAAGTGTAGTTTGGTTTGAATCCAAAGCCTATAGTCTTAAACACTATGCTATGATTCTTCTAAGAGCAAATCTCTCTTCTCACTTTATTCTTGCAACAAGGGAAAGTGGAAAAGTTAAGTGGCCTGCCCAAAGTCACATAAGAGATGGCTTTCTAATTTTTAATTTAAGATTTAATTTTAAATTCTTGTCAGCAGTAGCTTTGCCTCTGGCTTTCTTTCTTCTTCAAAACCACAGACACACAGAAAACTCAATAAATGACAACAACCTGACTGACTGACTAATTTCTCTGACCACGCAGGTTCTGCAAGACTATAGCTGTAGATAGCTCACATGTTGGCCTTGAGCAAATACCTTGACATTTCTTGCATCTTTTAGTTTTTAACAAAAGTGAACAGGTCTGTGCCTGTGTTTGTAAGTTAGAATGAAAAAATAACATGCATTACCTATAAATAAATCAGTTCATTAATTAAGAAAGCACATTACAGCATAACTCTATTGATAGCTGCTACTTCCTTACATAATTGAGTGTTTGCCTTCCCCTAATCATGATCTCGGCTCTCTTGATAATCCATCACGTTCACCTTCACTGATAGGATAAAATAAAGTTGGGGTATTGCCCCAGGAGTCTTATCACCATTCCTTGTAGGTTTCTTTATTTTATGTCCAGGTTATCATCTCTTTTGGACATATTTTTCTTCAATAACCTGCTCAGTCAAAAGTCTGAAGTAACTTAATTTGTTAACAACAATAACAACAAATATATTCCTCTTTTTCTTTCCCTGAATCAGTAGGGTTTTCCCATCCTACGACGTAAACCTACTCACCATCACCAAATGCCATATAACATTTTGAGCTATAGAATTTGCCTCCCAATAAGCTTTTTTAATCAGGTCAGGAGGCATTATGCATCACACACGGAGCTGAAAAATAACATTCACCGGCTTCACGTAGGCTTGGCTATTGCATTATAAATTCCTGCAATAGAGGAGGATGGTAACAGTAGTATCAAGTCCCAACCATTCTTTACCATCTAGAGAGCACTTCATGTTTCTTGCTTATTTATAACGGTATTTTTAATCGTTGTGTCACTCAAATACAGCAAGTATTGATTTGGTATCTAAAATACTTCATTATTCTGGAATACTTTTTCTATTTCAGAAGCAACCACAAAGGTTGCTAATTTTTCTCTTGAGGAGAAATAGAATGAAAATTCAATAGAAATGCTGATTGACACAAGTATGTTACTCCTCCTTCATAGTTTTCCATTAAAAATGGGGAATCATGCCCTTTTTCATCCAACACACTTTTGATAGGTAGAAGTAAAAGTATTTGCTAATCATTAAGAATTGATCTATCACTTTTTAGAAGGAAATGAATGGTTACACTTACATTAAAAAGCAAAGCTTTATTATTAGAATAACAACTCAATTCAAACTCCCTTGATTCAGGTATTAAACTCATAATTTGATAAAGTGAAGGAACACTGGAATGGAAACTAAATGCCTGAGATCAAGACTCATCTTTTACTGTAACTTGGTGTTGACTTTGGTAAGTTACTCAACCTCTTTCTGCTTTTTGCATCCTCACTTGTAAAATGAAAGTTAAATTACAGAAGTCCCTTCTAGTTGTGAGAGTCCATACCATTATTCATAATAAAGAAGTAATTTCTGTAAAATCTTAGAATTTAGATTTCTATCTTTTAAAAGTTTGATTATTCTATAACCCCAGAAATAAAGTAATTGTATACTGATAGCCCACTAACTGTTGCCCTTACCAGGATTAAGAATTATAACATGTTTTACCAAAGCTACAGCAATTCTACTATGGTGCTTTTTCTTAAAATTTTGCCTTAGGCTAATAAATTATATTTTCCAGTTAATCCTTAACAATGTATATATAATCAAAGAGTCATTAAACAGTCACTCAACAAACACAAGTTTAGGTGTTTGTTGAAAAAATTACATCTGTAAAATCAACTTGACCCAAAAAATTAAGTCAAGCATGAATTATCTATCTGTTTATCATCTATTTATCTGTCTACTGTGTTGTGCTTGTGCATTCGTTTTGTTGTATTGTATTTTAGTGAAGGTTATAGACACTTTTGTCATTTGATTTACCCACCACCTGAGATAAAATTGATTTCATTGTTATTTTCTTCCTGGGTCCATCCTTTCCACTGGGGTAGTAGAAAGAATAGGATCATCAGGGAACCTAAATGCAGTCTCAGCAATTCACTGCCAAAGGCAATTCGCTAACTTTTAGTCCATCTCACAGGATTATCAGGAGAGTGAATAAATTAAATGAATGCATTTTTTAAATTGTAAAGTGCTAAACAAATGCAAAGTAGCATAATACTAATTGTGAATTCCTCGCTTAAGCTATTAACTCATTCACATACACTCAGCAGATATTTTGAGTACCTGCTATATGGCAGGCCCTGTTCTCAGCATTGGCAATCAGCAGTCAAAAAGGCAGACAAGGAAAGTCTGAGAAACTGTCACAGCAGAAAGGAGCCCAAGTAAACATGACGAATAAATGTAATATATTATCCTGGATAGGATTCTGGAACAGAAAAAGGCATTAGGTAAAAACTAAGGAAATCTGAATAAATGATAAACTTTAGTTAATAGTAGTATATCAATATTGGTTCATTAATTACAACAAATTTATTATGCTAATATAAGTTGTTACTAACAGGAGAAGCTGTGTGAGGGAGGGGAGGTGGAGAGGGAGCTACATGGGAACTCTCTGTAGTATCTGCTCAATTTTTCTGTAAACCTAAAATTGTTCTAAAAGCCAAAATCAATTTTTTAAAAAGGCAGACAAGACTCTCATGGAGCAATGGGAAGAAAAACATTAAAAAGTAATAAACAAATGATTTCAGGTGGTCATGACTGTTACCACAAAAATGACATAAGGTGCTGTGACAGTTGAGGGACAGTTATAAATGGCCCTCTCTCTGAGGAGTGATTTTCCATCTGAAATCTGGATAAAAAGACAGCCAGCAAGATCACCTAGGGAAGAGTATTCCCTTCCATAGGAACAGCAAATACAATGACTCTAAGGAAGGGACCAACTTCATATGTTTGAGAAACAGAAATAATCTGTGAGGCTGCTTTGTAACGAGCACTGGCAAAGGTGAGGTGAGATAAGTTCAGAGAAGTAGGACTTGCAGTCTCCAGAAAGCCATAGAATGTTCTAGAATTTTGGGGGGGTATTTTTTTTTTTTTTTTTTTTTTGGCCATGGGCAGCATGTGGGATCTTAGTTCCCCAACCATGGATCAAACCCGTGCCCCCTGCAGTGGGAGTGTGGAGCCTCAACCACTGGACCACCAGGGAAGTCCCCCTGTGCTAGAATTTTGGAGTAGTATAGACTAAGGATGTTGTTCACATAAAATGGTGCAGCTACTTCTGTCCTAAAAAGATTTAGAGTAAATCCTGGGGGCCAACTGCTCTGTACAGGTTAATAAAAACTTCATGACACCTACATGCTATTTCCTGAAGTCTTGTTTTGGTGAAGCTGGACTTCAAAGGAGAAATCATAACCAACATGTTTTCATCATTAGCTAAAAGCCAGTTTCCTTTGTGCAAGTACCAGAAAAGAGCTTCAGATGTTCTGCCCATCAGGTTTCTCAGACAGCATTTCTGTTCATGAGAAGGTAAACTACCCAACGTCTAAAGTCGTCACCATTATGTCTACATTCCCCTGGCAGTTTTCTTTCAGTAATAGGTGTCGCTAAGAGGTAGCTGGGGAGCTCTAAGACCTACTTGCTTCAAAGGACCCTTGACTCATCCAGTCCATCAACCACAATTGTGTCCTACTCCCTCCTTCCCCTCACCCTGCCCAGCACAGATTTAAGCCTGTTTTCAAGAAAGGCAATATAGTAGCAGCCTTTTGTCATTGCCCTTGCCTTGGCTCCCTGCCCTAGCCTAAGAGAAGCAGCACCCCCAAACCCTGCCTTGGCCAGCATGCAGGTGCTTTTCACTTCTTTAAATCAAATTCTGATGATTCAACTTTGTGAAAACAGGCATCAAAGAGAGAGTAGCAAGAACACTGTGTTGGGAGTCAAGAGAACAGAGTTCAAGTTTAGAAGCTGCCACTTTCAGAGCCTCAATTCCCTGAGGTGTGCTATCAGGACAAATGTCCTTCCCTGCTGTTCTGACAATGTGTGGTGGGAATCAAGTCACTCTTATCCATGGAAAGTGCTTTGTGAACCTAAGCTGCTATGTATAAATGGAAAGAGTGAGAAATGGAGTAGTTTCAAGTTGGTGACTGTGTTTTTTAAAGTTTTATTTATTTATTTATTTATTTATGGCTGTGTTGGGTCTTCGTTTCTGTGCGAGGGCTTTCTCTAGTTGTGGCAAGCGGGGGCCACTCTTCATCACGGTGCGCGGGCCTCTCACTATCGCGGCCTCTCTTGTTGCAGAGCACCGGCTCCAGACGCGCAGGCTCAGTAGTTGTGGCTCACGGGCCTAGTTGCTCCGCGGCATGCGGGATCTTCCCAGACCAGGGCTTGAACCCGTGTCCCCTGCATTGGCAGGCAGATTCTCAACCACTGCGCCACCAGGGAAGCCCTGGTGAGTGTGTTTTAATTGACCATCTGTTACAGGAAGAGCACTGAGGAAGCATGGTAGGGGGGCTGGGTGTATGGAAAATAAATCCTTTGCCCTTAAAGAGCTAGTAATTATACTAGAGTGGAGGTCCATGCATTCAGGGGCCAGTGTACTACACAGCTCTAGGGGGTGCCATTTGCATTGTGGTCTAAGCATATATTTGAAAGAACTAAGTGATAATGTATGTTAACATCAATTAAGGGATAAGCAGTAAGTACTGTTAGGAGCTCAGTGGCTGGAGACATTGAAAAAAGTTGAATAGAAATGATGGGACTTCATCTATTTGGTAGAAGAGGAAACATACTCATGGGAAAGAGACTAGAGACAAAAGACCTTTCATAAAATTAAGATATAAGAATCATTGGGTATGTTTTCATCAAGAGGAAGAGAAAATGATGTGACTTTCTTGCTCTTTTCTTAAATTTCTATTCAAAATATGGGAATAGTTTAGGGACTTAAAATATTGTGGCACCTGCCTTTTCTTTTTCAACTCAAAAACAGCTCTAAGTATCTGTGGGAAAGGCCAGAAATACAAGTGCAAACACCTAAAATCTTTGTGCTCATCTTGTCTTTCTATTGATCTATGATCTGTTCACTTCTGTTCCTCATCCAATGTTGAAGGGATGACATAAACGTCTTTTGGAACCTTTATATGTGTTCAAACTCAGAACAAGCCTTATGGTTGCTGTTGAGCTGAAGATTCGGTATCTCTTAGAACATATTTTTCAGTAACTCTGGCCACTCAGTTGTGTGTGTGTGTGTGTGTGTGTGCACCTGTGCACATGTGCATTTAGGGTCTTACATCCCATTGTCCATGAAAGCGTTTTACTCTTCAAAAAGATAAAGACATTTAGGGCTTCTCTAGCCCCAACATTTCTTAATATTACAAAACATTAGGTTTGAATTCAATAATTTAGTTAAATTTTAATTAAATTTGTAATTCTCAGAATTAAATTTTCTTCTAGGTGTGTTACCTATATCTGAGTAAATAGGTGAATGTAAAAGCCGTAAGCATCTCTGTAAAACTCGGTCAGTCAAGATGAATTTTTACTGTGGTCATTTTTTTCTCCCCTTTTATTATATGGCCTTTGTTTTTGTTTTTGTCTTTTTTTTTGTTTTTTGCGTCACGCGGGCCTCTCACTGCTGTGGCCTCCCCCATTGCGGAGCACAGGCTCCGGACACGCAGGCTCAGCGGCCATGGCTCACGGGCCCAGCCGCTCCGCGGCATGTGGGATCCTCCCGGACCGGGGCACGAACCTGTGTCCCCTGCATCGGCAGGCGGACTCTCAACCACTGCGCCACCAGGGAAGCCCATGGCCTTTGATTTTTAAAAAAATGCCCCTCCCCGTTTTGTGGTTGATGTTTTATTTTAATATCTGATTTGAAAATAGCAGTGTCCCATATGAATTTTACAGAGAAATCTGCTTTCTTTCGTCACAGCTTCTCAGCCTTGATAGATTGGCTGGGAATTTTTCTTTCTTTTTTTTTTAAACATTTTTTTTTAAATTATTTTATTTATTTATTTTTGGCTGTGTTGGGTCTTCATTGCTGCACATGGGCTTTTCTCTAGTTGCAGGGAGCAGGGGCTACTTTTCGTTGCAGTGCGCCGGCTTCTCCTTGCGGTGGCTTCTCTTGTTGCGGAGCATGGGCTCTAGGCATGCGGGCTTCAGTAGTTGTGGCTCGCGGGCTCTAGAGTGCAGGCTCAGTAGTTGTGGCGCACGGGCTTAGTTGCTCCGCAGCCTGTGGGATCTTCCCAGACCAGGGCTCGAACCCGTGTCCCCTGCATTGGCAGGCGGATTCTTAACCACTGCACAACCAGGAAGCCCTTCGCTGGGAATTTTTCGTCTGATTATTTTTGTGTTACCCATAAGAGGAGAGGGAGACAATGTGAACCAACATTCTGATGTTTTGAGGATAAAGATTTGGCAGTGGAGTTTTGTCACCACATCTCTTTTCTCTTCTTCCTTGGAGTTTTCCGCAAAAGCTGAAGCAGTGACCTTATTCAACATCTGCATCTTCAACAACCAGAGCAGTATAATTACCTTTCTTGAATATTCTATAGAACTGTCAAACAGCAATTTTCTTTTAGAAGACAGTCTTTTAAACAATGTCGTTTACATACAGAGTTTAATATCTCTTAAGCTAAAAATCTAATTACAAGAATCTGAAATTTACTGCATGTTTATAATTTGCTCTTTATAAAGTTACTAAATCAGGGTACCTTTAACATACATTCTGAAGCAAAAAAAATACATTTAGTGAGACAAAATTAAATATTTTGGAATTTCTTGAATATATGTTGATTTCTATTAATATTACCATATTAACACTATTTGGTATTTTATTGCATTTCTCTTGATTCATGCTGTTTGTGGAGAGAGGTGGCTCACAGTGACATGATTTATCAAGATCATCTGATGTCATCATTTCCTCTTTGCAAATGAAAAGTACCAATATTTTAAAAAGGACTGCCATTGTACCTATGTATAGATGGCATATTCAAGCAAGCTGAGAGAATTCTTCCAATGGACATGCTAGATAGTAATGCCAATAATAAATAGTAAGATTAGGATTTAGGTAGTGTACTGCCATTTGATAAAGCGGCTCATGCCCAGGATGTATAAACACTTATCATTTTTGTCATCCTGATTTGATAATTTTTGAAGTACAAATGGGATTGTCAACCATTGGCAGCAGTGATACTTCAAAATTCTACTACAAGGTGAATGTTAAATTGGAAAATTTAACATATCACCGCATTATTTCATTCTGGTACAAGCTCTAAATTAATGTTATGAAATGTTATGAGCATACCAATAAAACTACTGCTTACAAAAAGTAAAGAGTATCTTTTATAATCTCCAAATTGTCACTCTGGCAATTCCTCTGTTGCCCCACGTTATTCTCAGAATGTCTAGTCTGCTACATTTTCCTTCTGTGCTTCTGTTCAGGATTTCTGTTCTCTATGCCAGTTTGTGTCCAGGATTCTGCAAATCTTTTGTATCTTTTTCTAAGCATGTTCTCTAGGACAAAGCTATTCATCCTGAAGTCTAATGTACAACCTTCCCAGGCTCTTCCTCAAAAGCACACTCTACCACACACACATACACACACACACACACACACACACACACACTTAAAAAAGAATTTTAATAGAATCTCACATTGCATTGTTTTGAATTTCCATCAACTGTCTAAACTAGTTCATACCATTACATTCTATAGAAATGTAACTGTCATGTAAAATAATTTTTATACTGTTTGTATCTTGGTCATATACAATATGATTTTTGTGCCTGAAATCTTAAGTATGCCAGTAGGAAGAATCACGAAGTCTGAAATGCTGGAAATGTATTCTTTATGCTGTGATACTCGGTTTAAATCTTGACATTTCCTGTTAGGAAAATAACATTTGAAAAAGGAAATGATACTCAAAATATTCCACCTATTCATGAACAATTCTCAATAGCCATATTTTATTACATAAAACATGTTGCAATCCTGATTTCTCTCCTGTATTTCTAGGTCCTTTATAAAATATGCATGTATGATGCTAGATATCTGTGTACGTAGGTTGTGTATATTTCACATGCAAACAACGGAAAGCAAAAATAGCGTTTTCATTCAACTTATATATGAACATAATGTCACTAAACAACAAGCGATTCTCTCTCTCATTTTTTCACTTTGCCTTCCAAGTCACTGCTTTATATTTTATAGGGTTTCTCCCATACTATCTTAACTGGATTAGAGAGTAAGGACAAGTTTTCTCTATTACAAAATTCTCATTTAATCCTTATCCACACTTAATTTATCAAATTAAATCGGACAAGATTGATGCCAGGGCTTTTCAAGCTGGACATCGTGTGTAAAATCGGCAGACAAGGGTTTGTAAAGGGTGCCCACCATGACTTGTCATAGCATCTTGCCTCAGACTCAGCTGCCCTCGCGTCGATCCAGGCGGGGTCAGGATGCTTCTTGGTGTTACACTGTGGGCTCTGCGGGGAAACAGAGCAGCTACACAGCCTCCAGCAGAGTTACTTATTACACCCTCGGCCCCCTTCACCTGCCCCAGCCATTCAAAATAACATCACACCATAAAATATTCATGAACCGCGCAATGCTGCAGCCAGGGCTCGCTACTGCAGGTGGCTGTTACATCAGTAATTGCCCAATACTTCCCTCCACAGCGTAAAATTGTTTTCATTATGTGTCATGAACACAGAGCCAAGCAAAGCCCTCTTGAGTGGTTTCCCAAGGGCTGGAGGGAGGTGGTACTTAAACAGGCGCTTTTTGGCTTAGATTTCAAAAAAAAAAAAAAAAAAAAAAGAAGCCAGTGAAAGCTCATCATTAACTCTCCTTCGAAGTGCAACAAAAAGCAGAAGCTCATGCAAAACTCCTATAAAGATTATCCTAAATGTCTCAGTTACGAGGAAGAGCTTTAGGGGCTTTAGCAAGACTTAGGATACTTCAAGCTGCTTCAGCAGAGAAGAGAATAACTTTCCACCTGACTGAAGTTCCCATGGAGTGCGGAGCTGGGGGATAAGC
>NC_041218.1:75827003-75837956 GCF_002837175.3 Physeter macrocephalus
GGGCAGTGGAAGTGTTCTTGGAAATCCTAACTTGCAATGTTTTGACGTGAGGCTCTCTTCTGTCGATGGTACCAGCCAGAATGGACTTCATGGTATAAAAGTGTAGATTTCAGGGGACAGTTGAGTCTATGTGCTCACGGTGTCAAGGAATTCAACACCAAACATGATGTGAATGTTCCTTTTCACTGAGTTCTTGATGACAATTCACAGCATATGGTAGAAACCTGTATTACTTGGTTGACATACGCCTTTCTCTTTTCTGAAGGAATTTCTAAGACATTTACTTTAATTATACATTTATCTGTTCTTTGTATAGAAGAACACATCTGGGAAGTTGTGTGTCATTGCATCAAAACACAGATTTTGCCATGTGTGTTGTCCCAAATGAATAGTATATCATAGTGATACGCTAAGTCTTCTGTAGTATATACATATATTAAGCTGCTGAAGGACTTTGTGCATTGAATATTCTCAAAATACCATTTTTCTAAAGCACTTCAGAATCCTGCCTAGTTGTAACATTTCACGTAGAGAATGTTATCTTTGAGAGAGAAATAAGTTATTTTCTCAAGTTAAGGGTGACAGAATGAGTTGAGTGAATGCAAGAGTCACTTCTGCACTATCACCACTTTAGAATGAAAATGAGTTGGCTATTTTACCCTCCAGAATATATGTTCCTAGCAGCTCAGCTCAATGATAAGCCAGGTTGCTCTGAAAGAGCTCCAGGGAGGGTAAACATGTTGGTCATTTTGCTGAACTTGCCTACAAATCTCCTCTTGATTTCTCAAAATATAGCTGTTGTGTCAACATTTTCTGAAAAGTTAGCCATTGAATCCTTGATGTTTCACCTTAATGGGGTTGTATATGTTCACATCACAGACAGATACCAAGTTAAAACATATCAGGGAAAGAATCAAAATTCTCTTGGCATTCTTTTCTGCCATTTGGCTTTCCTTGAATGATAATCTGATAAGCAGGAAGCTGGCCATCTTTCCAAAGCTGAAGGGTGGGGTGTACTATGATGGTGTGTGTTTGGGGGTTGAGACTCTTCCATTTCTGTGCTAATGAATGCAAAGAGGAGATTTGAATGACACATGGACATTTTCTTTACCAAACTATCACATGAAATCATATTTGAGGGCTTCCCTGGTGGCGCAGTGGTTAAGAATCTGCCTGCCAATGCAGGGGACACGGGTTTAAGCCCTGGAACAGGAAGATCCCACATGCCGCAGAGCAACTAAGCCTGTGTGCCACAACTACTGAGCCTGTGCTCTAGAGCCCGCGTGAGCCACAACTACTGAGCCCGCGTGCCACAACTACTGAAGCCCGCACGCCTAGAGCCTGTGCACCACAACGAAGAGTAGCCCCCGCTCCTTACAACTAGAGAAAGCCTGTGCACAGCAACGAAGACACAACACAGACAAAAAAAAAAAAAATCATATTTGAGAAAAAGGTTCTCAGAGAAAAATAATCCACATGTGATGCAGAGGGAAAGCACTGTGTCCAAAAAAAGATAGGAAATAGGAAAAACAGATAAATAAGAAAAAGAAGAAAATACCCACTTTGTAGGTCATTATGCTTCCTTCTTCAGAGATAATTAAACTCATATGGGGAAGCGTAATGGGTATAATGTCTTTAATGATTATTAACTCTCTTTCAAATGCCAATACTCTGGTTTCTCTTCAGATCCCATAAATCTTTCACCTTTTACAAATGTCAAATGTTGCAACAAGAGGTAACAGAATTGCAGTTAAAAGCCACATAGCATGAATGTTGCCTAGTCATTGGTGGAAACCATTTTTGTACAAACGTATTTTAGACCAATGAGATCCAGTGTCTATAATGAAATCATTTATGTTGGAGAAACATGATGAAGGCTTGTAATCTTTCTAATATGAATGATATAACTTTCACCACCAATTTTCTAAATGAGTTTGTCATTATCATCTACTTCTTTAAGTGTTTTATTCATTTAATAGATAGGAATGCATATATAATAGAATATCTTTGTATATTTTTAAATGAAGAAAGAGGAGACCAGCCAATTAAGAGAAGTCCAATATGGAGGAGATTACTAATATGATCATTAGAACACATTTGCTGATAGATGAAAAATGGGAGAGAGTCTTTTAAAATGGCCAAGTAAACAATGTATCTGAATATATATATATATTTTTAAATATTTATTTATTTATTTATGGCTGTGCCAGGTCCTGGTTGTGGCACACGGGATCTTTGTTGCGGCATGTGGTCTTAGCTGTGGCAGGCAAGCTCTTAGTTGCGGCATGCAGGATCTAGTTCCCCGACCAGGGATTGAACCCTGGCCCCCTGCATTGGGAGCACGGAGTCTTACCCACTGGACCACCAGGGAAGTCTCTGAATATATTTTTAAGCAGTGAATATATTCTGGGAAAGATATATGTTTGGTGAATTTGCATAATCCAAATCATAACATAAATACACAAAGAGAACTTACTATGTAATGTAGGATTTGCAAACCCCCAGCCTAGGAGAGTAGAACAGCAACGTAAGTGAAAAAGGCATGTTAAAAGCTACAGCCTGGGCTTCCCTGGTGGCGCAGTGGTTGAGAGTCCGCCTGTCGATGCAGGGGACACGGGTTCGTGCCCCGGTCCGGGAAGATCCCGCGTGCCGCGGAGCGGCTGGGCCCGTGAGCCATGGCCGCTGAGCCTGCGCGCCCGGAGCCTTGCTCCGCAACGGGAGAGGCCACAACAGTGAGAGGCCCGCGTAGCACAAAAAAAAAAAAAAAAAAAAAAAAAAAAAAAGCTACAGCCTCTCCTAATTCACTGCGGAATAGAGAACCCAATAGTACAAGATTTTCGAAAAGATTCAGAAATCTGTATTAATTTTATGTGAAATTACTTGATTTTAAACTCTTGGCAACTAATTTTCAAACATACATGTAAAACATACCTATGGGGGTGAATTCTGCCTACTGCCATATAGTTTGCAGCTTCTGATTTAAAGAAGTCTTAGAGATGAAATTTTTTTCATATAAATAAAATTCTATAATGCAAATAAATATACCCCCTTTTAAAATTTTTTAGTATATATTTTATAAATAAATATTTTTTACAAAGGAGTATTTCTGCACCAGTAATGCAGTGTTTTCATGTTCCACTGGGTGCTATGTGCCTATTTAAACACTTTCATGGTGCTCATAGAGAACATGAACAAAAAATGTTGATGCAGAATTCAAGTAGAATACGGTAGAGATGATATTTTAGACGCAAATCATTAGTATTTACTCCATCATTTCATAATGTTTTAATCCAAATGATTGGAATATAAAAAGCCCTTGTGATCAGTCATTTAATTTTCCAAATTGTAGTCCACAAAGTATACAGTTCCCTACCACTAGCAAGCTATAGATGGATATGTCACAATCCCTATCCTCAACACATTGACAAACCCCTGATAAGCATGTGTGTACACATGTGGGATGTGTGTGTGTGTAAGTATTGTACCATCTTGCTATTCACAGCATGGTCCCTGGGAGCTTGTTAGAAACGCAATGTCCCAGGACCCACCCGAGACCTACTGAACCAGAACCTGCCGCTTAACAAGATCCCTAGGTGGTGTATATACACAATGAAGATTGACAAGTCTTGCTATGGCAAAAATTGTAACAAAGAGCTAACCACTGAAGAGAGAGGTCGCTACCAGCGGTGGGGCCTCAAGAAGATGTCAAGAGAAAGTTGACTTTCAGTTAAAAAATGAAAGCTGACAAAAGCCAGAGAAATGCCCTTTCTTATGTGGATTCACATAGCAGCGAGGACATTTGATTTACAGGTGCCCTCAACTCCAAATCTCGCCACCCAGGAACCCTTCCACCCAGGTTCAGCCACCTGCCAGGAACCCTTCCATTGACCCTAGCCCTTTCTCCTGTCCGTGGTGTGGTGTCGGTGCATCAGCCCAGGCAATGATGGTGTAGTTTTTTACTCCCAAAAAAGGATTTGATCAGTTGACGTAGTTGGCCTGTTGACAGCATCATTAAATATTTTTAAATGCCACTGAGTGAATAGTATTTATCAAGCTTACAGACACATAAGTATATTCCAGAGCTGTAAAATTTTTCAGTAGTGTTAAAATGGATCTGATTTAAATCATAAACTTTAGAATATATTTAAGAGATTATCTATACCAGTGACCTTCTAACTTATTTCTCTCTCTCTCTTGCTCTCTTTGTGTGTGTGCGTTTGTGTGTGCATATATACATATATAGATCTTCCTCGACTTATGACGGGTTATGTCCTAATAAACCCATCCTAAGTTGAAAATATCATGTCTAAAATGCATTTAATACACCTAACCTACCAAGTATCATAGCTTAGCCCAGCCTACCTTAAACATGCTCAGAACACTTCCATGCAGCCTACAGTTGTGCAAAATCATGTAACACGAAGCCCATTTTACAGTAAAGTGTTAAATATGTCATGTAACCTACTGAATACTGTACTGAAAGTGAAAAACAGAATGGTTGTGTGGGTACAGAATGGTTGTAAGTGTATTGGCTGTTTACCCTCATGATCACATGGCTGACTGGGAGCTGAGGCTCACTGCTGCTGTCCAGCATCGTGAGAGAGTATAGTACTGCATATTGCTAGCTCGGGAAAAGGTCAGAATTCAAAGTTCAGTTTCTAATAAATGTGTATCACTTTTGCACCATAGTAAATTTGCAGAATCCTAAGTTGAATCGTCAGAAGTCAGAGACCACCTGTAATATATATTTTATATGATATATATATAAATATCATATTAGAATATAAGTTCCACCTTGATAAGAGCTTTTGTCTGTTTTGTTTACCTGATTTTGATGTCCATTAAATAGACATTGAATATTTGTTGAATGTAACTATTTTTTTTCCCCACTAAGTAACATGTATCCTTCTTATGTGTGGAGTACTCTCTTTTCTAACCTGTTTTTGTTTTTTGGTTTTTTTTTTTTTGCTGCGGTATGCGGGCCTCTCACTGCTGTGGCCTCTCCCGTTGCGGAGCACAGGCTCCGGACGCGCAGGCTCGGCGGCCATGGCTCACGGGCCCAGCCGCTCCGCGGCATGTGGGATCTTCCCGGACCGGGGCATGAACCCGTGTCCCCTGCGTCGGCAGGCGGACTCTCAACCACTGCGCCACCAGGGAAGCCCTAACCTGTTTTATTTCATTAGAAAACAGTGATAGTGGCCTATGAAAGGTCACAAGCTGCAGTTTGCACGTACGGCTGGGCTCTACCGCCGTGTGCCGTGGATGTCCTAAGGGAGGGAAGGGGACCTGCAACTAGAGGAGCTCGGTTTTATCTGCTGGAGTTCCCTGTAAGATCTCACCAGGAAAAAAGATTCCAATATTGAAAAAGAAGAGGCCTGAAAACTGCTACTCACGGTCAACTTCCAAGTTGAACGAAACACTAAATTAATGCATTGTCTTGTTTTTCGCATGAAGCTAGGGAAGGGCTGAGAAGGTAAGGGGCGTACCTCAGGTTTGACAAAGAGTTCCCGAGGCACGGCCAGAACAAGTCCTTCCATCTTTCCACTACTGAATAAGTTGAGATTGTGAAAGCCTGGAGAGCTGTGATTTAGGTACACACCGACAAAAGTAGAGGCTTCACCATACCACACCACCTCCACATTTGTGTCACATTGGAGTCTGTGGTTTGCCATCTTCAGCCAATACCCTTCTTCTGGGACAGAGTGGGGTTGCGTTAATTAGAATTATTGCTCCAATGTGCATCCTTAGTATGCCTTTAAAAATTTATCTACTGACATTTGTAAATCCTCAGTAGAAGTATAAGTTAGTATCTTTTTATCTTCAGTGGCAAAAACACAGACAAACCCACATTTAAATATTTTCAGATTATTATCAGAGATAGTGAATGGCCTAGCTAGACATTTTGCATCTGAATAAAAATATCACAAAAGTCCCATACTGCTTAGCTTTAGTTATTTTCTCAATAAGCCAATCAACATTCCTTTGTACCACCTGTTTAGAAAGTTACAATAATTTTTCAAGGAGAAAAACAAGTGTGCTGATTGATACCATCTCCTTATCTTGTCTCTTTCTTGCTTTCTCAATCGCAGAAATAATATCCGGTGACAAGGGGAAGAGGAGAATAGCAGTTTTAGTAAGAAAGTAATGAATTTGGTTATCGTATGGCTTGGACATATCTGGCTTGTTCTTCCTTAAGATCCTAGCCCGTTGCCTAGAATATACTTTTCCCAGATCTTCCCATGGTTTCTCATCATTCAGGTCTTACCTCCAATGGCACCTTTACTTGGAGATGCCTGTCCTGAGCACTCCCTGGAGGTAGCTGTTTCTCACCATTACCAGTCCCAGATCAGTGTCTTCTCCAGGCTCCTGGTTCAAGCAGCCATTGCTCACCTCACTCCCCCAGTAGACTAGAAGCTGCACAAGGGTAGCTTTCTCTACCCCAGTGTGTGAAATGTGTCTGGCATACAGCATGTGCTCAATAATATTTGGAATGAATGAATGAATGAATGAATTTATGTAAGGTTTATGGCATATTGAGGTTTCTGATAATGTTCTGCAGGTCAAATTTGTTAAATTAGCAGCACTCTTAAACAGTATTAGCTCCTATGCAGGGGGCCCCACCCTTATAAGTGGCTTCTCTTCTCAAAGACCACTTCTAGATCAGTTGCTTAAGACTCAGAATGAATTTTCCCACGGAGCCACTGCTCTCAAGGTGGTTCTTGGGCAACTGTCATAGTCTCGTTACCGAGAATGTACAGAATTATCACTGACAACAGTCTTGAGCCACAAGTCCTGACCTGAGTCCAGGTCACTGAGTTTGAGTTGTTTCAGGGCCAAAGAAGCAGCTCTGAGGCCTGAACCCAAGTTCCCATGGCCCTTAACTTAATCAGGTTTTAAGGCTCTCTGAGCTTCAGAAGAAATAAAGACATGGAGAGAGGGGAACTGGGGGCTGGTTGGAGGTCTGGGGCTGAATGAGTAGCAGGGGAGATGGTTGCCAGCATCAGAGGAATAAAGAGCAGGGGCAATCTTGCAGAGGTTTGGGCCGAATTGGAATTCTGGTTGCTCCCCTGCTGGGGATGGTAATGGGACAGGGTGCCAGAGGAGGGCCATGGGGACACTATGGGCCTGTTGGCAGGAGAAGGCTGCAGGGAGGGCCAGCATCAGGAGAGAGAGGGCGCCACAATTATGAACAGTCATGTCTTCAGCATTTTCCAGGTATTTTGCATATGCTACTTCATTTAATTCTAAAAGCAATGGTTTTAGACAGTTGTATTTTCATCCATTTTGCCAACAAGAAAGCTGGAGATCAGAGAAGTTAAGTAACACACCCAAAGTTGCCAGTCAATGATAGACCTGGATTTGAAACCAGATCCCTTAGGACTGCAAATGTACTCATAACCATTTCGTGACTCACTCTCTCCTGTTAAAAGAGTAGGGTGGATAGAATTAGAGGCAAAAAACAGCAGTATAGCAAAGCTTTATTGATTTGGGAGCCGGTTAGATGTGTCCTGTTCTTTCAATTTTATGATTGTTGTCTCTTGGGTT
Organism: Physeter macrocephalus; assembly: GCF_002837175.3. Taxonomy (NCBI): domain Eukaryota; kingdom Metazoa; phylum Chordata; class Mammalia; order Artiodactyla; family Physeteridae; genus Physeter; species Physeter macrocephalus. The sequence continues at coordinate 75,834,549 of NC_041218.1, forward strand.
GACTTTTTTCCTCCAGTTTTATTAAGGTATAATTGACAAAAATTGTGTATATTTAAGGTGTACCATGTGATAATTTGATATATGTATAAATCATTAAATGATTACCACAGTCAAGCTAATTAATACATCCATCACCTTATCCATCACCATTTGTATGTGTATATGTGTGTTGTGAGAACACTGAAGATCTACTTTCTTAGCAATTTCAAGTGTACAATACAGTTTTATTAACTATAGTCATCATCCTGTACATTAGATCCTCAGAACTTATTCATGTTAAAACAGAAAGTTTTGACATCACAGAGGAAACTCTGCATTCTCGCTTCCTGGAGGGTGTCCACAATGTTGCCAGCATATGTCTGCAGATTGGTTACCCAACTGTTGCATCTGTACCCCATTCTATCATCAGTGGGTACAAGAAGGGTCCTGGCTTTGTCTGTGGAGACTGATTACACCTTCCCACTTGCTGAGAAGGTCAAGGCCTTCTTGGCTGATCCATCTGCATTTGTGGCTGCTGCCGCCGTGGCAGCTGCCAGCACTGCTGCTGCCGCTGCCGCTGCCGCTGCCGCAGCCCCAGCCAAGGTTGAAGCAAAGGAAGTCGGAGGAGTCGACGAGGATATGCGATTTGGTCTCTTTGACTAATCGCCAAAAAGCAGCAACTCAGCCGGCTTTATTTGTGAAACAAGAAAATAAAGGCTTACTTCTCTTAAAAACAAACAAAACAAACAGAAAGTTTGTACCCTTAGACCCACGTCTCCCTAATTCCTCCACCCCTCAGTCCTTGGCAACCACAGTTCTACTTTCTGCTTCTACGAGTTCTACTTTTTCAGATTTCACATATAAGTGAGATTGTCTTTCTGTGTCTGGTTTATTTTATGTAGCATAATGTCCTCCAACTTCATCTATGTAGTTGCAAATGGCAGAATTTCCTTCTTTTTATGGCTAAATAATATTTCAGTGTGTGTGTGTGTGTGTGTGTGTGTGTGTGTGTGTGTATGTGTGTGTGTGTGTATATATATATATATAATATAAAACGTATATTTTTTTAATCTCTTCATCCATTGACAGACACTCAGGTGTGTCCATATCTTGGCTGTTGTGAATAATGCTGCAATGAACATGGGAACGCAGATATCTTTGAGATACTGATTTCATTTCCTTTGGCTATATACCCAAAGTGTGATTGCTGGATCATATGGTAGTTTTATTTTTAATTTTTTGAGGAACCTCCCTTACTGTTTTCTATAAGTGGCCTGTAGCAGTTTGCATTCCCACCGACAGTGTACATGTGTTCTGTTTTCTCCAAACCCCCCACCAACACTTGTTCTCTCTTGCCTTTTTGATAAAAGCCTCCTGGGTAGTCTTTTTAAAGACAAATTTTCTATTTCCTTTTCATTTTCTTGTTCTCTCACACATTCATATCTTGTACATATATCCAGGTTTGAGAAAGGTAGGATGGAAATGTACATCTGCCGAGACAGAGAGGGAAATTGGATCAGTGCTTGTCATCCCTCTTTTCTGCTGTTCCTGTTATTCCTGGAAGAAGCTGTTTTTTACTCTTGGGTTTATTTAGGCCTTGTCCTTGATGTAGATGATACCCTGGAGGAATTTCCAAGCACAGTCGAAAGGATACTCACGGGCCTCATTTCAATCCAATAAATAACTCCACATCCTGCACAAAGAACAACTGTGAAAGATACAGCGGACCTTGCAAAAATGAACAAGTCATGGTTCCTTTTCCTGAAAGCTTTACAATCTTATAGAAGATGCAGAAATATTCATACCTGAGCTACAGTAAGTGTGAAAATGGTAGAGTTCAGTGGAGGGAAATTTCACTTTTGTTAATGATTTAAAAAGCAATGCAAATTTGTTGGCAACACTCAAAATCCAAAGTATTAAAAAATTAAATACCCTTTATCCTATCCCATTATCATCTTTCACAATAAACACCATTATTCATTTTAATGTCTATTTTAAAATTTTTCTAAACATTTACAAACGTGCTCATATACACTTAAATAGCCTTTCTCTCCCTTCCTTCTTTCCTTCCTTCCTTCCATAAAAATGAGTTTATACTCAATATTCTGCAGTTTCCTTTTTACTTGTGCCATATTTATATGTTGACATTCTTTTCTTGACACTGTACAACAATCTACTTAGTTCTTTCTACTGGCTGTAAATATTCTAATATATAGCTGCAACATAATTTGTTTGGATATTTCTCTCGATGAGCATTTCCATTGTTTCTATTTGTTGCAAGTACTAACAGTGCTTCAGTGAACATCCATGGACATTCCTTTATGCACAAGTGTATTTTTGTGGATAGAGTTTTGAAGTGAAATTGCTGTTAGTTATGGCATTTTGAAAGGTTTTGTTAGAGTCTGGCAAACTGCCCTCAATAAAAGGCCGTGAAAATTTACAGAATGAGTAAACGTGGTTGGGAGGAATCAGAGGAAAGTTTATTCGATATGGTCCTTGAGGGATGAGTGGGATTTCCATAGGCAGAGTTGGGGAAAGGAAGGGTGGATAGGGGAACTGGGTGAGGAAGAGGAACAGAGGCAGGAAGCCCACAGCTGACTCTTACAAAGGGGGGTAGGACCATTGAGTGGAGGTTAAGGTGTAGGGATGGGTAGGAAGGAGATAAGGCTGGAAAGCATGTTTAGGTCATGAGTCTGAATTATTTTCCAGACTATGAGGAAAACATTAGGACTTTTTGTTGTAGTTGGTGCCATAATTAGATCAAATTTGCCTTTATTCAGGGGGCACAGAGATACCATGGGCATTAGTCACTTTTCTCCTGGCTGGAACCATCATATTGATTTTGAAATGTTGCTCTTTTTTTTCTATTTTTAATTTCTGTTAACCATCCAAAACAAAACTCAGGACTTTTTTATTACCTAGAAAGTATAGGACCAATGTGCCCTTTCATATCAGCAAAAGTTAAAACAACTTTACTTCCTTTCTTTTTGTTATATTAACCAAATTTCTGAAGAATATGGATTTCTCCTCTGGCTATTTATGTATGGAGGCAAAGAGAGTTTCTGAAACAATGCCTTATTAGTCTTACTATATTTAGGATTAAATGAGTGTATTTTTATATAGTGGGGTGAACTGGATTGGCGCAAATCCCCTAGATGTCGAAATCACTTGTTTGTTCTTGTTGTAGCTCTTAGACAAGGGAGAAAGGGGGTTTAATACCTAGAGATTAGTATCCCAACATGCAAGTCCTTTGGCATTTGCTAAGCAGTACACATACTGAGATCCTTCAATGATGTTTCTGCTATAAGGTGTTCTAAGCACCAATAAGCTTTCTCTAAACACTTCAAAAAATAAGAGAGTCTTTAAAAAAAAAAAGGGCTTCCCTGGTGGCGCAGTGGTTGAGAGTCCGCCTGCCGATGCAGAGGACGC